>NW_015169819.1:35601-42775 GCF_001447785.1 Gekko japonicus | reverse complement strand
GTGTGTGTCCCCCCCCCCCAGCTAGCAATCCCAAACAGTCCAGTGGCACCTCTGAGGACAAATTTTATTCAAGTACAAGCTCTCCCTCCTCTGTGAGGGCAGATCTGTGTGGGAACCCCACCCCCCATAGCTAACAATCCAAAACAGCCCAGTGGCACCTTCAAGACCAAGGAAAGAAGGAGAAATGAGGGCTGATGGGTGACATCCATCTGCAGCTAACCCTATGAGGAAAGGTTAAAGCACTTAGGGTTCTTTAGCTTGGAGAAACTATGACTGAGGGGTGGAACAGGTAGAGAAAGAGGTACTTTTCTCCCTTTCTCACAATACAAGAACTTGTGGGCACTCAATGAAGTTGCTGAGCGGTCGGGTTAGAACGGATAAAAGGAAGTACTTCTTCACCAGAGTGATTAACACTTGGAATTCACTGCCACAGGAAGTGGTGGCGGCTACAAGCATGGACGGCTTCAAAAGGGAATTAGATAAGCATATGGAGCAGAGGTGATGTCAGGGGGTGTGGCCTTATGACACACTTCTGGTGATGTCAGGGGGTGTAGCATATGCTGAGTTATGCTAATGAGCTCCGGCAGCTCTTTTTCTACAAAAAGACCCCTGGGCCGCAGGGGGGTTGATCTGATAATACAGGAGATAATGTAAAGTTAGTTCGTTGGTATAAACAAAGACAAACAAAAACAAACAGAACAAAAAAACCCTGTACTACTAATCTTCAATATCTGCTCTGTGGCTTGTCAAAACGAGTTATTTACCGCCAACTCGACTCCACAGAATAAGTTTGATAAACTCCCCTTGCTGTACCAGGAAATGTGGTCAGATGGGTGACTTCCTGCACATATGGTGGTCTTGCCCAATCATTGCATCTTTTTGGAAACAGGTTAATCAAAGTATACTTTTAATTACAGGTGTAAAGTGTAAATTTTATTTCTGAAGTCTTTTTATTGGAATACCGAAACTCCCCAGTAGGAAATAAAGGGCATAATGAATTAATCTCTATTTTACTTTCTACAACAAGAAATACTGTGGCTGCTCATTGAAAAAATCCTTTACCTCCCCATATTGATACTTGGTTTAGTCAAATTTGGTCTTATTTTGTTATGGTGAAGATTACTGTTGGCACTATGCAATAATACTCTGAGAAAGTTTACAATAATTTTGTTACACCTTGGTTTCCACTAATACAATTTCTGTCTGAACAGGATATCATTCCAAACAATCCAATTTACAAAGATATGATCTTTTTCTAGTTCTTTCTTGGCCTCCCATCTTTCTTTCCTTTATTGAAGGTTGAATGTTTTGATGGTTTAATTGTACTCAGATGAGCTAGCACGTTGTTTGTTTTCGTTTGGAACTTATATGTATTGTCTTTTGCTTGGTAAATAAAAGTAAATAAAAATATATTTTTTAAAAAATATGCAAGCATGTCCGGAGTGGTGACAGCACTGGGTCCTGTGACAAACTATACTAAGGGAAAAGCATTGTGCAACCCCCCTCTTTTTCTTTATTCTTGTGGCAGAACAGGTCTGCTTTGGCCTGCAGGCCCTGTTCCACCTTTCCCTCCAAAGTTTTCGCAACACCTGGAGAGGCTTTTATCTCTCTTTGGTAATCTGTCACCACTACCTGACCTTTGTAGGAATTGCCCGCTGGGAGGATCAGGACTCCCAGCTTCCCTTCCATGTTCTGAGGTCTTGCCTCTGTGTCTCCCATAGCCCACGGGGACTGTTTACTGTCTTGTGTTCCCTTGGAGGAATAACTACTTGCCAATTGCCTGCCTTTTTCCTGGCACACCTTTTAAAATAGTGTGTCCAACATGGTGGAAGTCTGTGTGGTACAGAGAACCACTACCAGCATCAAAATTTATTAAAAAGAAAATGTTCACAAGCATATCTTTAGCACAGCACCAGATTGAGCAAGGATTCAAAAGAAATGAGTAAAACACAAATCATCTGTGTCCCTCTCTATACATGCCCTATCAGATGTTAAAATATAGGACAGGCTCCTTAGCTTAGGAAGCTACAGTTCTCTGAAGAGTAACCATTACCTTGAAGTTTTGTTCACCTCCTTAGGCCGGCACATGGTCAATGACTGCCTCCTTCAGACCTCAGTTAAGAGTTCTGCCTGCTCTGATGGACTCTGCACCCAAAGAGAACTTCTTCCTTGTCTCCAGGAGTTTTATCTTCTCCCTTTCCCCTCCCACTGACTAGGTCAGGCCAGGTCAGCAAAGCTTTCCCTGAAGTCTCTAGAATTTTCCTTCCTAATGCCTCTCTAGTATAATTCTTCCAAAATTCTGTTCCCTGCGTAAGGGGGTGGGGAGCTTGACTATCACATTGTCTAAACCTATTAGCATTTGTACAAAGGTGGGCTCAGGTAAGTCTGGAAAGCAATTGAACTGACTTCCCCCCTTCCTGCCTGTTCTTTGCCCAGAGGAGGGGGGGGAACCCTGTTTAAAACTCAGAATGAAGGTTTTACTAATTTCAAACCACCAAAGGAAAATTCATTTCTTCACAGTTCTGTTCAAATATATACTGGAAGATGTCTGTATGGCCTCAATTTTCTAGATAGTTAAGTGCATTTCAGGAAGAGTTGCTTGAGGAACAACAAAGTTCCTTGGCAGGGTGTGCTCCTGCTGAAATAATGTTTGAACAGCCAGCTTTATTTATTCCTATTCACTGCCATGAATAAATGTGTTGTTGAGGTGATCATGAATGTTGAAATGTCATCAGTCAACAAGTGGTTACAAGCCCCTTTGCTCTCTCTTGATGAGATGCTTGACTGCAATCTGGGCTCTGCTGTCATAGAAACTAATCCTGGCCCAGGGTAAATTTCAGCATTGAAAGCTGCTTGCACTAGTTCTTCTAAGTTGAGTCTGGGTCCTATAAGTGCTTCTGCTATCAGCCACTGCTCTTGCTGCCATTCTGCACAGGGCTGTGTGTGTTTGGATTTGTTGATTGTGTTGTGCAAAAATCCAACATGCTGAGAGTACTCACTTATATGAAAAAATATTATCACTCAAAGGCCTGTTATGCACCGTTGTTTTCCCTTGCGTTCACTGTGCATGCCTGTTGGGTTTTCTTTGTCGTTCTGAATTTCCCCTTGCTGTCAGAGTGCATGCCCATTAGGTTTTCTGTTCTGCATTGATCCCCCCCCCTTTCAGCACTCAGTTCACTTTCAGGTTGCTGTTTCCCCGGGTCATTTGAGAGTGCTTTTGTACCGATTTTTTTTTTACCTTGGTTCACTTTCCGAGCAAAGTTGATTCAAAAGCTTACACGTTTTCTTGGATTTTCGCCCCCCTGCCCCTTTGCTGGCCCTAAAAGGTCAGTTCCCACCCACATTGAGGTCATTCTGCCCAATGTATTCCTTCTACCATGAATTGGTGAGCAAGCTCCAGTTTCTGCTTTTTCACTTGGGATGGGGCTGGCCACCCCAGGCGAGGCAAGGGAAGCGGCTCGTGGTTGCCCCTCGGGAGCCAGCCAGCCCGCCTGACTGAGCCATGCAACCACAGCAGCAGCTGGCCAAGCCGTGTGCGAGAGCTGTTCGGCTGCAGGCACCTACAAGACCAGGGAGGTTACCTGAGAGACAACAGCCTGGCTCTGGCTTTTGGAAGGTGGAGGGGAAAGGAATTAAGTTTTTATTTTTTTTTAAAAGCTGCATTAGTCTATTGTCATATGACACTAACATTAGTCTCATGCTGCTTGTAAAAAAAAGAGTAAAGGACAGAGGTAAAGTTTAGAATGAGCTGCTGTTGCAAATGCTCTTGATGTGGGAATTGAATTCCCTTTCCCCTCCGCCTTCCAGAAGCCAGAGCTGGGCTGCTCTCTCTCGCATGACCTCCCTTATGTAGGCAGGTCTGCACTGCCTTCTACTGCTGCCCAGTTTAAAGAGGGATTTAAAGAGGGGAACAGAAGATATTTCAAGAGAAAAGGAATGAACAGAGAAGGAGTTTACCTGACCCTTAGTCTGCTGAGCTGGGTAGATCCACATGTTGAGAATAAGCACTTTAGGCAAAGCTTCCAAATAAGAAAGTAAGGCAGTGTGGAGGGATGCTGGTAGGCTAGGAGACATTCAGGCAAGATTAATGAAAGGTAACCAAGCTCACCTGGATGCTTGATAGTAAACAGATTTTGCATTTGGAAGGACTTGATGAAATTTCATGGGTGCATGGCTTTGGCAAGCCCTTGTGGCTGTGGGTAGGCATGCAGATGTCCCATCAGTTGCCTGCCCAAGGTTTTGGTCCCTCATTAGCCTAGCCTAAGGAGAACCTTCTTCAGAGGAAATAATTGCTAGCTCCTAAAATTGGTTTCTTCACAGTGTGATCCACTGAATGTCCCCTGGCTCTTTTTTCCTTGACAAAAACAAACAAAACCAACCCCGTGCCTCCTGTGAACTTGCTAAATTGCTGCAAAGACAAACAAAACTGACTGACCTTGAGAACTTGACAGCTTGAACAACTTCATGACTCGTGATGCTACTTGGTGGGGCGTGTGTTGCCCTGCTGGGAATCCCAGTGGGCGCATGAGCCCCACTGCCTCAATGAAGTTTATGCCCCTGATAGATGGATATGGACAGATGGTTGACCTGCATGAAAAATACAGGGAATGTGTTGGAATCTGCCCTGGACCAGAAGTACTGTTTGGACACATTATTTAGTGATCAGCTCTATATACTGACAGAGTGCCATCTCAAACCAGTTCTGTTCTTTGTTTATCTCAGGGAGACCTCAAGGCCTAGGGTGTTTAGTTATGACTCATGTTGACCTGTAAAAGATCTACAATCAATCATCACAGTGCCTCTGAAGAATCCTTTTCTAGAAGCTCTTTCTCCGGTGCACTTTTTCTCAGCTTTGGTGCTAGGAGGCATTTCTTTTCCATTTCTTGTTTTCTCTTTTCAAGGTGTTGGGAAAGATTTTGAGTTCGGGTCTTTCAGTAGTACACAGTGTTGGAAGGAAAGTAAAGGTAAAAAAATACACTGGATGGATGTCTGTTTGCTGCTCTTCCATGGATTGTGGTTTTTTTGGAGGGGGGCTGGCTTTTTCTGCAAATCACAAACATTGCCTCTTAAATGCTTTCACATTTGCACTATTCCATCTGGCTGTGTCAGAGGGAGAGATGACACTGCAAGGCACCCCCCCCCCCTTGCCATCAGCCTGCCTGGAACTAATTGCCATTTGCTTCTTCCTTCCTAGACCTGTTCCCTTCAGCAGCTATTCCATTTGATCATTATGGAATACGTTTCTGACAGAATCTGCATTTTCTCATTCCCCTCTGCTGCCTTTTCTTTTGTGTATATTATGTTATTGGTGTTGTTTGGAATTGTAAATGGCCTGTAATGCAGAGGCAAAAAGGGAGCATATGAAATGTATATTTTAAAAACCACGTAATAAGCATGCTTTATGAAATGGTGTATGGATTGCAGCCCTTGCAGAATGAATACTTGAGCGACTGACCTGATGGTTTGGTGTGAGATGAAGCCTTTGAGTAGTTCACAAATTGGGGGTTTCCATAGGAATGTGGAATTTGTAGCAATTAACTTCAGTATAGAATGGTTTTTAAAAAGCAGTTGTATAGACAGTGGAAATTAAGCCGTCAGTGTAATCTTATGCAGAGTTTCTGCAGTCCGTGCTTGCTGATTTAAGTGGCCTTAGACTGAACTAACTCTGCATAGGGTTGCCTGCAAAAGGGTAAAAGACAAAAACCTCACAAATTTTGGAGCAGCTACTGAAAAAGGCATGCTAGGAAAAACTGATGGCGGTAGTAAAAGAGGAAGATCCAGCATGAGATGGATTGACTCAGTAAAGGAGGCCACAGGCCTTCAGTTCACAACACCTGAGAAAGGCTGTTAATGATAGGATGTTTTGGAGGTTATTAATTCATAGGGTTGCTGTAAGTCAGAAGCAGCTTAGCAACACATAAGAGGCATGATGCATGATTTAATGAAGCTTTATAGTAAATAGTCTATGGGCTTGCTCCTCATCAAGTGCTTAATGTTTTGTAAGTGTTGATAGATCTGGTTCCTGTGTGTGTAGTCTGTTGAACAACAAATTGTATATTGAAAAGAAACAGTGACGTTTAACAGCATTTTTATCAAGGAATTTACATGTAGAAAAGCAAGAACTTTGAAAATGAAAGTACCTCTTTTGTCAGTCCCAAGTCTTTTCCTGCTGTAGCCCCTAATCTGGGGCTGGGCAGGGAGAGGGGTCCCATCTTTTTGGCCTGTGATAACCGTGTTGGGTTAGCAGTGTTGGAACACTGTTTGCCTTTTGGTCTAGATTTATGCTTGGATCCCTTTTTGTTGTAAGCTTTATAACATCAACTTTATTCCGTGTCTCTAGATGCTCAGCCCTAACACATTCAGAAAGTTTAGTTTGTACTGCAGGTCTTGGAACAGTATACTGCCTTTTCACTCAGTATATTTTCTCTGAATCTCCCCCCCCCCCCAATTTCTAAACTCTAAACAATTACTGCTTTTTGCCTTTTAATAAGCATGAAATGAGGCAGCCTCTGGAACTGATCAAGTTATGACTTATTACTACTTCCTAGCGTTAGCCTCTCAAAGCATAATGAACATTGCATTTTTTAAAAAAGAGGCAAGTTACATTGTGGCCTTTCCCCCCCATTAGTACTTGTTACATATTTTGCAGTGTATTATGACAACAGGAGCATATTTTGCCCTAGGAAGAAAATGAAATAAGTGACTTCTTCCTCCAGAACTTTCTTCAGCTAACAGTGAATATTGTTATACCTGAGGGACTGCATTTCCCCACATATTTCCCAAAGAGCACTTCGGTCGGGGTCACAACACCGGGCCCTAAGGAGGGCGGGGTATAAATGCGAAAAATAAATAAATAAATAAAAATAAAACAAGGGCCAGGTCCTTTTCAGTGGCGGCTCCTATCTGGTGGAATGAGCTCCCGGAAGAGATCAGGGCCCTGCGGGACATTTTGCAGTTCTGCAGGGCCTGTAAGACGGAGCTCTTCCGCCAGGCGTATGAGTAGGAGCTGCCACTGCTACTGGGTTTACCATCACCGTTCTCCAGAGAGTATTACCACCGGAATACCGTGTGACATCTAAACGGGGCCCAAGCCTTCCCTGTAGGGTTGCCAACCCCCCCGGTTTGCCAGGGGTCCCCCGTTTTTTTGGGGGGTCTACCCGCCGCCGGCCAAATG
>NW_015169819.1:29026-35178 GCF_001447785.1 Gekko japonicus | reverse complement strand
ATCATTTGAGGGAAAACTCCATGATTTTCCCTTGAATGATAGTGGTCCCACCCCCAGTGTGCTAGAGGCGATGTCATTGCGGCACACATGGTTTCCGCGCATGCCAAAGAAGCCCCGGAAAGGGCCAGGATTCCCCCCCCACAGCTTCAGGTAGGACCTGGCAACCCTACTTGTTCGGCTAAGGGCTTATCCTAGGCATTCAGCTTCTTGAGAGGAGTTATGTGCTGACTCTTGGGGCAAAGAAGCATGTGACACTGGAGTTCTTTGACTGGGACAACAGATGTGTTTGGTTCTGAAAAGAAGATGGATTAGTCAGAAACACAGGTTATGGCTGTGGAAGGCTTTTTAAATTCTTCCCTGATACCATTATACCCCTGGAAAGGGGACGCTTTAAGTCATTTATGAGACCCAGTGTGATATAGTGGTTAGAATAGGATCTGGGAGACCCAGGTTTGAATCGTTGCTCTGCCATGGAAGTTTGCCTGATGATCTTGGGCCAGTCACACAAGCTCAGGTTAATCTACCTCACAGGTTGTTTTAAGAATATAAGAGAACAATGTATGCTGCTTTGGGTTCCTATAGGGGGAACGGCAGGATATAAATGATGTATGTAAGTAAATAAATAAATGAACTAAACATATAATAAGTACTAGTAGGAAAATTAGGGAGCTGCAGTGGCTCAAGTGGTTAAGACGCTGAACTGCAGGCTTGAAGGTTGGTAGTTAAGAACATAAGAACATAAGAGACGCCAATGTTGGATCAGGCCAAAGGCCCATCCAGTCCAACACTCTGTGTCACACAGTGGCCAGAAATACCAGTGCCATCAGGAGGTCCAGCAGTGGGGCCAGGACATTAGAAGCCCTCCCACTGTTGACCCCCCCCCCAAGCACCAAGAAGACAGAGAATCACTTTTGGGTGAAGAAGTACTTCCTTTTATCCGTTCTAACCCGACCGCTCAGCAATTTCATGGAGTGCCCACGGGTTCTTGTATTGTGAGAAAGGGAGAAAAGTACCTCTTTCTTTACCTGCTCTTTCCCATGCATAATCTTATAAACCTCGATCATGTCACCCCTTAGTCGTCTTTTCTCCAAGCTAAAGAGCCCTAAGCGCTTTAACCTTTCCTCATAGGGAAAGTGTTCCAACCCTTTTATCATTCGAGTTGCCCTTTTCTGCACTTTTTCCAAAGCTATAATATCCTTTTTAAGGTGTGGTGCCCAGAACTGCACACAGTATTGCAAATGAGGTCTTACCATTGATTTATATAGGGGCATTATTATATTGGCTGATCTGTTTTCAATACCCTTCCTAATAATCCCCAGCATAGCATTGGCCTTCTTTATTGCAGTCACACACTGTCTCGACATTTTCAGTGAGTTATCTACTACAACTCCAAGATCTCTCTCTTGCTCAGTCTCTGCCGTAGTTCAGCAAAATCCACTTGCAAATTATTGTTAAAGTGCATTGAAAATGAATTGAAAGTATAGTATTCAGCATGTGTAGACAGACTGTGTCCCTTCTAAATTCATGCTCTGCATTTTCCATCTATCCTTCTACATCTCATTATTCAAAGAGTCTTCAGCTCCATGTCTCTGATCTCCCGTTAAGGCCAGGATTATCCACTCTGTTCCGTCGCACTCTCTTTCTCATCATATTCCTGCAGTCCTTTCCTTCCTTCCTTCCTCTCTGTTCCACTCTCATTTGGTGACTGACCCTGCCCAGATAATATGAAACTTCTTAATGAATTCTGCTTCAAGAGTTTCACACTGGAGTCTCCCTTTGAAGTTATTTTGTTGAAGGATGGCAGATTTCAAAGTAGCGGTGCTTTGTCGAGGAAGACTGAAATATTCCCCACTGATTACTGAATATTGTGATTTCTAATGTCAGATTTGCATCCATTTATTCTTTTCCATAGGCAACGACCTATTTGTCCAAGGTAGATAGCAGAAAGAAATTGTATTGGTTCATTATGGGATATATTACGTTGCAAAATGAATGAATGAGTCAGAGACAATACTGTTGAAATTATTAGGTCCTGTGAGTATGTTGCCTGAGTGTATCTGGGGAAATAGTTAGCATCTTGTTAGAGATGTAACAGTTTTGGAAATCTTGAAGTCATAGGAAAAAATATTTATCCTAGATGGTCTTTTTTTTGTTGCTGTAACACCGTAAAGTATCATTTATCACATAGCATATTAAATTGTACTCCTTTGGCAGATTTCTGGAATGTAAAAGCATTAATGCCCTGTTTTCTACAAGCAGTGCTAACACATTTTTAAGACATATATGACTCCTGCATATTTCGTTCTTGGTTTAAAATGTAGGCATTAAAGTGTTAAGGGTAAAGGAATATAGATCAATTGGTGTGTGCTTATTTACATGTTTTGCATTTGGTATAATAATAAACCTGAAACATTTTTGTGCAGTAAACCACTTGTATTTATTATTTATTAGTTATTATTTAGAAGTATGAGCGTGGCGTGACAAAATTTGCTAAAGAAAAGGCACGCAAAATGTGCCTGAAATGGAAACATGAAAGAGACTTAAATTTCAACATCACAATTAACGGGACTTTTCAAAATGCTTTGTGATTTGTGTTTTTCTGTTTGAGAGAGAAAATCAGAGGCTGTATTACTTGTTCTCACAATTAAAAAAAAAAGAAATTAGCAATTTCAAATGTTGTGTTTTTTATTATTCCTAGAATGCATTTATGTTTGAGAATTGGGGGGCGCACGGGGGTGGGGGAGGCAGAAAGCCTCGCCTAGTGTGCAAAAACCCCTTGCACCGGCCCTGCCTATGAGGACTTGAGGTAGCCTCAGAGGGGAGGCATTTTTGATTAGGGGAACCAGCATGGGCAATCTACCCCTCCCATTTTTGGTGTCATGACTGCTTTGTGGGGGGATGTAAATAACACACTGAGTTCTAGTCATGGAAATCTAGCATCACGTGTAGCTTTGCCCTCAACTTACTGGGAGTCTCAAAGCCCACCCCAGTTCTCACTGAAGAGCCACATCACAGGGGCTATTGATGTGTGCCTTTTCACGTGCCTTATTTAATATCCCTGAGATCTCTAGATCTGATCATCTAGTTCAATCTGGAAATAAAACTTGTTCAACGTTATAAGCATTTTAGCTTGTTCCTCCCCCAAAGTCTGAAATCTACTGCAGCTAGGTGGTACTTGTGTTCATCAGAATTTCCCCCCTTCCATGTTTTGTATACAAGTTGCAGATTGTGATTACTAAGGGCTGGTGGGTGTTTCCAAATGAAGCATGTTACTGTGAAAAAAGCATGCTATTTAAAGAGGGAGGTGTGCATGCATGTCTCTTCCCCCCCACTTCCTTCTAATAAGATTGCCAGTTAACAGCCTTGCAACTTAAAACAGCTTCTTGCCAACAACCATCGACTACCCAATATGCCCAGGAACCAAATCCTGCAACAGACCTAGATGGCAACTTTGTCCCCATATACACTCAGGCTATACTGTTATGGAACCTAGTAACATCAGTTACACCATCCTAGGTTCATCAAGCTGTACATTATCCAATTAACGATATACAGTCATGTCCCAACAATGTCCTTCTACTATCTACATTGGACAAATGTGTTGATTTCTGTGTGACAGAATCAACGAACACAAATCTGACATTAGAAACCAGAGTATCCTGAAACCAGGTGTTGGAGATTTTAATATCCTTGGAATAGTATTACAAGCCTGTAGTCACTGTTATTTCCTGCCCCCCCCTCCAAGAAACCCTTAAAAAAACCCTTCAAAGAGCTAGAACTCATTAAATACTACATGTCATCCTGTCTTAAAAGAGATTTGGATTTCCTTACACATTATAGATCTCTAATAGCTACACAGGACTCACTTTTTAGAAATTTTGATTGGCTAACATGCTTTATCAGACTATAACCTTGTATGAGTATCAGTTAACTTTCACTGAAACTTTTGACTATTACTTCCTTAGTGGTTGGTATACCTAGTTATCCTACTTCATTATTTCACTTATTTGTTTGGACATCTGACCCTCTCATCATCCCTTACGTGTGACTGTTCTGTTTCTGTCACTCTGAGAATTTACTTTTGGAAGATCTATGACTGGATTCACACCTTACTTTTCTAACTTAACTCCTCCCTTTCCCCCTCACAAAGTGAATTTGCACTTGAAAGATTCATGATGCCGTTCACACCAAACCTCTCTGCCTCAGCACTTTCCCCCTCCAAGCATCCCCTTTTCACACATTAAAGTCTGCTGTGAGCGCTGCCACTAACTCTGTCTGAAGAATGGGGATCTTAACAAGAGGTGTGCTGAATTGTCTCCATTTTAGAGGGTAGACCAAATATGTGCTCTTGAGTGGATCGGGACAGCACCTTGATTGCCTACTGTTCACTTTTTCACACTGTGTTTCATGCCTGTCCACAGCCATTCTACTCACCTCCACCCCATTGCTTTAGGTGCCTCTGTACTGGTATGTCTTTATAGTGAAAGCAGATTTGTCCCACCCTTCATGGCTTTAGATGGCATAACATTAATCAGGGCATTTTAATACTCTGTTCCATTTGTGTATATCAATTAGGGAAGTTGTAGAGAGGGTCTTTGGGAGGCATGAAATTTCCAGGCTAATTAAAAATAACAAGAGCATTCTTCTGACAAATTAATCTGAGAGTGTTGCTGCTACCTATACTTTGTTTGCAGAGCTTCCTTGTATTTGTTGCAAGTGTTCTGGGCTTGTAAGTGTCTGTCTAAAGTGTTCAATCCTAAACCTGTCACAGAGCCGATGGTACTGTCACTTGGGGGAGAAAAAGTTCACACCGAGATACCTGGGTTCTCATTGCATCTAAAACAGAAGGGCCACACCAATCACAGAGATAAAAATAGGCGAAAGAAGTGAAGTGCAGTGAAGAAGGCTATTCATTGTTTAGGTAAAACTAGTCCTTCAGTATTTTTACAACCACACAAAAGAAAGTTTTATATCAGAAGCAATGGGTAGACTGATAGATCAGGACTGGGAACATATATGGCACAGTTGTAGTAATACATCAAAGATTGTATCCATAACACACCAAAGTTATAAAATGCCCCTAGTAAGCTAAAAAGGATGGGAGTTGCCGCATCAGCAAAATGTTGGAAAAAATGTGAGGAGACACTGTGGTTTCCCATTGTTTCTTTCTTGAATGAAATGGAGATTCTTCCAAGAAATCCCGATTTCCATGGCTTGATTTTTTTCTTGGGGTGATGTGGGGCACGGAGGAGGGAGTGGTAGGTTTCTCATGGACATCTTTGTTTTTGCTGTTCATATGTTAATCTGGTGTAAGGAATTGTGAAAGACTGTCCCAGTGTTACCTGTTGGGTTGTTGGGATTATAGTTGACTAGGAGTAATGCCCGTTGTGGGAAGAAATACAACGGGATCTAGAAGGAAGCTCCAGATGAGTGTCCCGACTGTGGGTGGTGGGGCGGCAGAGGGAAGCGGGAAATGGAGCCATGTTTCTTTCCTTCTGCTTAGCTATAAGGCAGGGCTGTCTCAAGTCATTTTGCTGCCACAAGTGGGTAGAATGGGATGACAGCCTCATGGTAACAGATATGGTTCTCTCCACCTCTGACTTATTTTTTGAGGGGGAGGGGGGTGTTATGCAGTGGCAACTAAGGTAGAAAAGCACCTCCTCCTGTGCCATGTTTTCTGGATTCCAAGGGTCTGGAAAGTAGTTCCATAGCTGATTACATGGTTGCCAACTCTGGGTTGGGAAATACCTGTAGATTTGAGGGGTAGCGCCTGGGGAGGGCAGGATTTGGGGTGGGGAGGGACCTCAGTAGGGTATAATGCCATAGAATCCACTGCCCAAAGCAGCCATTGTCTCCAGGAGAACTGATCTTGGTCACCTGGACATCAGTTTTAATAGCTGGAGATCTCCAGGTGCTGCCTGGAGGTTGGCTTATATTAATTTGGGGCTATGCAGTCACAGCTAAGGTAGAAAAGCACCTCCTCCAGTGCCATATTTTCTGGGTTCCAAGGGTCTGGAAAGTGGTACCATAGCCGATTACATGGTTGCCAGCTCTGGGTTGGAACATACCTGTAGATTTGAGGGGTAGAGCCTGGGGAGGGCAGGGTTTGGGGTAGGGAGGGACCTCAGCAGGGTATAACGCCATAGAATCTA
>NW_015169819.1:0-28463 GCF_001447785.1 Gekko japonicus | reverse complement strand
AGGGGGACGACAGCAAACTGTTTAGAATGTTGGAGGCAGGACTCAGGCAAAGCAGCCAGTGGATAGGGAGACCCTCTGAATGACCGATCAGAGAGCGAACTGTTTTTGGAGCGTGTTGGAATGTTCAGGGGAGTCCATGACCAAAATAGAATTATATATAGCGGAGGATATATAGTTGGTATGTGTATGGTATATCTTGTTTGGGTTACAGTTGGTAATTTTTAAAGATTTTATTAAAAATTTTAAATATATATTTTTTAAAGCAAGAATGCAAAATCATAGCAGATTCCCCCAAAGAAGTTCTATTGTGAAGCACATAGGGAATTTTTTTTGCCTGAACAATAAAGTATCCTTCATTGCACCACCACACCTAAAATGTACAAGACTAATAAAGTACTAAGTAGTGATTTGTTTCAAGTATGTTGCCTCACCCATTGTGAGGACTTGCCCAGGGTCCAACATTAAAGAGTGATGGAGCCTCCTCAGTGAAGGATTCCCTCCTTCCCCCCAGCTTCATAAGGCTTCGGTCACCTCAGGGGCCCCAAAGACAGAAGTTCCAAACTCACTACATAGCAGCAAACTCCATCTGGGAAGCCAGTGGAAAACAAGATATACACCTCTCCTTATTGGGCCCATCTACCTCCAGATGCTTAGAACAGAAACCCAGACCAAGAGGAGACATATATACCTAGCAAACTGGGGGATCTAGTCATCTAATCCTACTCAAGAACGGGGAAGTTGATCTCTTGGCAGGATCTGGGCTTCTACTGAGGCAATAGAAGGTTGCAGCCATCAAATTTTGTGGCTCTGATGGATTCTGCCTTCGCTGGTCCAAGAGGCTGTAAGACCAGCTCATGCTCCAGGCTGGGAAGCTCCTCTGCTTGGGGAGGGGCCATGTTTCAGTTGGTAGAACATCTGCTTGACATGCAGAAGGTTTCAGGTTCAATCCCTGGCATCTCTGGTTAAAAGGATCAGGTAGTAGGTGATGTGAAGGAATGCTTCCTGAGATCCTGGAGACCTGCTGTCAGTCTGAGTTGACAATACTGACCTTGATGGACCAGTAGTCTGATTTAGTATAAGGCAGCTTCATATGTACATGTGGCCAAGGATTAGCTCTCCAAAAGCTTGCTTCTTTCCATGCCCATTACTGATTCCTGTGAACAGCTCCTGCAGTGCTCCATCCCATCTGCGAGCCCTCTTAAGACTTCCTTCTTTTGTCCATAGCCCTAACCAAACCAGAAGCGTGACACCCATATATGGCTCATGTTCAAATGAAGTGCACTTGTCATAAGAATCAATGTTAGGTATTTGTTTTAATTAACAGTGCTGATTTCAGAAGACCTAAGAACATAGGAATTGCATTCTTGGATTATTTCCTCATTAAGTTTATGTGGCACTCCATCCCTGAGATTCAGAGAAGTTTACACAGACTTTTAAAACTTGCGTTTATGATGAACAGTTTTCCTGTTCTTAAGCTGTTCATTTCTTACATGAGTGACTTTGGGAGCAGCTGGCAATTATGCATTTCTGTTGTTTGGACAAAGGAGATGCCACTTTCCAGTGGTTCTCTGACTAAATACCCAAGCCAGATTGTCTTTTCCCCTTGTTTCTGCAGACACAGGGCAAGGATTATTGCAGCTGAATTCTTTCTTAAAGGGAGTGGGAACAAAATTTCTGCAGCTGTGTTGGTCTTCAGGCTGTTGAGTGGAGTCAGGTGGCTCTTGTTGGGAGTGGGGAACTCTGTGTGTGTGTGTGTGTGTGTGTGTGTGTGTGTGAGAGAGAGAGAGAGAGAGAGAGAGAGAGAGAGAGAGAGAGAGAGAGAGAATACATACCCCCCCTTTCAATAGCCTTTTGGCTAGTGACTGTAGTCAGATTATATGGTCAACTGTACAAAATGGTTCACAAACTTGCTTAGATAAATGACTGGGTCTATAGTGCAGTGTATAGCTTATTGTAAGTAGGATCGTATTATGTAATTTTAGCACCATGTAATGTGTCATGTGCTTCATTTCTTTCTGGTGGATTCAGATTTCTACAATCCTAAATGCATTGTTTATTGAATGTCCCATTTTGTTGATTGTACTGACTCACTGTGTGTAATCCACCTTTGAGTCCCTGTGAGAAAGGTGAATTATAAATAACCTAAATAAATAAACCTAGTCCAGCACTGTGTAAGTCACGGTTCCCCAACATTTTTTGTACCTCTGGGCACCTTTGGAATTCTGACAAGGGGCAGTGGACGCAATCACAAAATGGCTGTCACAGGAGGTGGAGCCAATCACAAAATGTGGGGCTAACCAGAGAATGTCAGGGATTGAGGTTATCAACAACTCTAATAGTAACTCTTCAACATTTCAAGGAGAAACTCTGTTTAATAGGATACCTGTATAACAGAATAACAGCCAATCAGAAGCCCTACTGGTAAAAAGCTCCACCTAGCCCCACCCACTTTTAAAAAGCACTTGCACCAAGAAAGGTCTCAGTGAGTGCCCAGATGCACCATGTTGGAGACCCTGGTGTAAGCCATTGGCCAGGTGCCTACGTCTAGGAAGCTCATACTGAAGGCATAGAAGGTTATCTCTCATTTTTGATCCTTTCTTCTGGTAGTCAGGAATGTAGTGGCTCTGAATGTGGAGATTCCATTTTTAGCTATGAAGGTAAGTAGCCAAGGTTAGCACTATTTTCTGTGCATCCAAGTCTTTAAAAGTCACTTATTAGTGGCAGTGTAATTCATGTTAAAGATTTTATTCCCTCCTATGGCCCTGTTGCTCTCTGAGGATAGAGTTCCATTTTCCAATATAACTTTTCTTCTTTCTATGTAGAGCACCACAGGATAAACACACTCAAGTTGTGCTTAAAAACTAGATTCTCTTGTGCCATGCTTCATTTGGAGGAGCCATTCTTCTCTTTCCTCCTGTGTAATACATTTGCAGACATTTCCTAAAGATCTATATTCCCTGGAGCAAATAAGACATGAACTTGAAATTAGACTCAGCTGTGGCAGCTTCTGAGATTTTTGTCACTTGTAAACACACACTGGACCCCTGGATAAGATCTAGAAGCTGTTGTTATTATTGTTATTGTTATTATTGTTATTATTATTATTATTATTATCATTAATAATAATAATAATAATAATAATAAATCGCCCAACCCCACAAGTGGGTTCTGGGTGATTTACAACCTTAAAAGAAGAAGGAGGAGGAGGAGGAGGAGGAGGTGGAAGAGGAGACTGGATTTATACCCCACCCTTCACTACCCGAAGCAGTCTCAGAGTGGCTTACAATCCCTTTCCTTTCCCCTCCCCACAACAGACACCCTGTGAGTTAGGTGGGGCTAAGAGAGCTTTCTGGAGAACTGCCCTTGAGAGAACAGCTCTGAAGGAACTTATGACTGACCCAAGGTCACACCAGCAGCTGCATGTGAAGGAGTGGGGAATCAAACCCAGTTCTCCCAGATTAGAGTCCGCGCTCTTAACCACTACACCAAATCAGTACAAAATTATCACAATGCACTAATAAATTGACCAGTCCAGATGGCAATATCAACCCCTTTTGCTGGCTACAGTGCTGTCTGTGCAGCAGAGTAGGGAAGGGGATGTGGGGGCCATAGGAAGAAAAAGGAGGGTGCCAGTCTTAACTGTCGCTGCCCTCAATTAAAAGTCTGCACATCAACAAAGGACAATGGAGTAAGAGAACTGCTATAACCACTTATGTAAAACTCCAAAAATGGGCTGCCTGCCGAAGACTCCCAACTCATATGAAAGTACACATTAAAAATTAACAACTGAAACTGTATTATGACCAATACAACACAGTAGTCAATTATAACTTCAGTATCACACACGAATAACAAGATTCTAGTTGCCAACAGACCAAATAGTACATTCAGACATAACAATCATGATAAGAAGAAATAACACCAACAAAGTGGAGAGAGACATTCATAATTGTCGGTAGCAGCGATATAAGGTCCTGGTATAACTCCCTTGTTTCTTAAGTGGTCTTCCTCAGTCGCTATTACAGAAAAAGTAATTCTGTATTGAATGAAATAATGGAAAAGCTTTTTTAGCCTCCCTCAGGAGTAACCTTGATGAGAATCTCCTGGTCTCCCGTCCGGGATGATGCACTTATAATTCCATCAATAAATACTCCACAGTCACTGCGGCACAGCCTGCTAACAATTCAACAGTGGAACGTTCTCCTGTTGGTACACCAGGCAGACAGCCAAACTCTCCTCAGCATCCCACACCAAGCCAGCACAATAAATGCTTTCAATCTGTGACATGGGGAGTGGCCTGAAGGATGATGTTCAGGAGAATGCAGCTAGCAGACTTGTTGCCATGACTGTAAAAGGCATTAAATCATCTGAGGAAATTAGGAGATGCTCAATGACAAAAAAAATAAGGTGTTCCCCCCCCTCCCCCGTTTGTACTTTAAGTGAAAAAAATAGTCATCCAAAGAGATCTGTTCTAACATAGGTTAGACCATGGCTTTGCGTTCCTAAGTGCAGGGTAGGTACCAAACAAAGAAGGCAACAGGAACTATAACACAGACAAAGGATTGTAACAAAAAACAGGTCACACCTTTAGTGATTACAGCTTTCAGAGCATTTGGCACAGCATAGGGTAGGATCAACACATCGGGTGACCTGACATTGGCTGATGAACCCCATCCCAGCCCATGTGCTGGGGAACCAGAAGTGATAAGCAGGTGATCCCACAAGGCCAGAAGCCCCTGTATGGAACCCTTGCCACCTGTGAGTGGACCCAGGCACCCATGCTGCTAAATGGCTAGATCCCCAAGACCTCATAAGGGGGTCCCCACTTGGGGAGGTGGGCAGCCTCCCCCAAAATGAATCCAGCCCAATGTCTAAAACTGCCACAAGAGCTGGGCAGGCAGTGCCCTGCTTCCACCAAAACTCCTAACCAATAAAGAAGGGTGTTCAATATACCATGAAGCCAAAGTTCCTGAGTCCACGAGGACAGATGCACCCCATCAGCCCTGTACAAAGCAGACAGCCTGAAAGAAATATCCAGGTGATGGACAACCAAGCCAAAAGCAAACCCCATGAAGTCAGCTGCAGCTTTACACGGTTTTTTCTTTGCCAAGTCAACTTTACCAGGGGCAACATCACTCCTCCAAGTCCTCCTTGGACCTGAATAATGAAATCTGAGGAAGCTGAGAATACAGGGCCTGCAAGTCTGCCAATATGGACAAGGTGAGGACAACACCTTTCCAACTGGGTAGGTCATTTTCCTCCAGC
This sequence comes from Gekko japonicus, assembly GCF_001447785.1. Classification (NCBI taxonomy): domain Eukaryota; kingdom Metazoa; phylum Chordata; class Lepidosauria; order Squamata; family Gekkonidae; genus Gekko; species Gekko japonicus. The sequence continues at coordinate 23,198 of NW_015169819.1, read as the reverse complement.
TGGATTACAAATGTGTCCAGAGGGCCATTGGTAGTGATGGCATGCATCATAGTCAGTAGGAATGCATTCAAACACATACCCCTCTGTCCCATCCACGTAATCCACAGGTGGTCCACCAACCCCAGTGAGATCTGCCAACCTGAAGTGGAAGTGTAGCAACATGCCCAGTGCATGATACTATGCCCAGCGATCCAGACGATCCTGATAAGACCTGAAAATGGTAAAAAAATGAGCAGAAAGACCTATGTGAGGGCAAATGTAGACTTGGTAAACTGAGGACCTTTAGTGGCCCATCAAGCGTATATCATTAGGTGGCCGAAGTAACAGCACCAATCCAAAAGGTGTGCCGAAATCTCCAGGGGAAAGTCTGATGGAAGTGATCCCTGCCCTTAGGATGCTGCCAAATTGAAAGCAGGTGAAAAAAAGAACCATCGGCAGAAAAAGAAGCCCAGGCCCAGAGAGGTATTCTAGTGAGGCAGGTAATTCCTTAATGAAGGCAGATCAAGGTGGGCAGCCATGTTTGTCTGAAGCAATAGAAGAAAGTTAAAGTCCAATGGAACCTTTAAGACCAACAAAGTTTTATTCAAGGTGTGAGCTTTCATGTGCATGCAACACTTCGTCAGATGATGAAATGGAATCACATATCATAGTTGTATATATATAGGGGTGGCTTGTTAAATTAGCATGCAAAATAGTGAAGATTTTTTTTAACAGATCAAAAGAATGATAAGCTTGGTTTCTGGTTATCATCTGTTTGGGTTCAAGGGGGGGGGGAACAACATAGGTAATAAATATATCACAACTGGAAACTGATGTGCCCTAGATTGTGAGAATCCTGTCCTTCACCTCCAATGTAGAAAGGAGATGGATGGGGTCTAAGGACGGGATTCTCACAATGTAGGGCACATCGATCTTGAATGTGCACATTGCCTATCGCTAGAGCCTGGCCAGAGCAGTCATGCTTGGAAGCAGCAACTAGCTCACAGCAATAGAATGCGCCAAAGAAACAGTGTAAAGGAGGCCTGAAATAGGTTGGTCTCAAAATCAAGCCAACAGACTGTTGGAAGCTGTCACTAAAGTGCAGCCAGTATGCCAAAAGTTATTGGTAGATATGCATCTGGTTTGCGAGGGGTGAGCCTCTTCCAACCTTCGATTGCCTTGTGGCTGCAAAAGAGTGGCAGGGGTCTGGATAGAAGAAAAGATTCGGTTTATACCCCACCCTTCACTACCCAAAGGTGTCTCCTTTCCCTTCCCCTCCCCACAACAGACACCCTGTGAGGTAGGTGGGGCTGAGAGAACTCTGACAGAAACTGCTCTTTTTCAAGAACAGCTGTGCCAGAACTATGGCTTGCCCAAGGTCATCCAGCAGGTGCAAGTGGAGGAGTGGGGAATCAAACCCAGTTCTCCCAGATTAGAGTCTACGCACTTAACCCCTACACCAAACTGGCTCTCATGTGTCTTGCTGAAGTAAGATATGGTGGACGGTTGAATGGCCATTGTCCTGGGTGCAAGTCCTTGCTGTCTTATGGAAGCCAGATGCTGGAGGACCAGGATCTCCAGCACTGGCCAAGAGCTCCCCACAGTAGAGGAGGAGAAAATCAGGAAGGCATTCACTGCCTGAGAGCATAAGCGCCAAGTGGAGGGAGCAGTGGAATTAAATATTCCCTGCATGATGAGTCTGTGCCAAGGTCCCACAGTTCCTCTGGGAAAGGGTCCAGGTGGCGGTTTGCCTCCGAGGCCAAGGTTTGAAACCTCTTCTTCTGAAAGCGAGAAAAGGCATCTACATGTCATTATCCGTGCCTGGAATATACTGTGCTAAAAGATGTTTTGTGACAGGCACAGGAGGACAAATCTATGTACACGACGCATCATCCGCTCAGTACGTGAGGTTTGGCGACTGATGATTCAAATAACAGCCTGGTTGTCACACTAAAAGCGAACCTTCCTATCCCTTAATGCTTCACCCCAGATAGAAAGCACCACAAGTATTGGGAAGAATTCCAGAAAGATAAGATTCTTAAGAATACCAGATCCCGCTCAACGGTTAGGCCACTGCTGGGCACAGCAGCGGCCAGTGAAAAATACACCAAACCCAACATTACCTGAGGCCTCAGAATGAATCTGCATGGGAGGGCCCAAATCCAGAGGGGATTGCCATATGGAGATGCCATTAATGAGTTCCAGTAGTGGCCCTGGCAGATGGGCATAAAAAGCATGCCCTAGGGGGACAACCCTGCAAGCAAAATTGAATTGGCCCAAAGGAGCCTGAATCTCTGTGAGTGTGCACTTTTTCTGGGCCATGACTAGAGTGATAAGAGCCAGAAGGGGAACTGATTTATCTTCAGGGAGCCGTGAGGAACCTTGGACAGACAAGAGCAAGTTACCCTGATAAACCAGGTGCATGCAAGGGCCCTCTGCCTTATCCTTCACCAGAGGGGTCCCCAATTCATCAGCAAAATCTGAAAAGAGGCCAGGTGCATTGCACAAGTAGGGCTAGCCAATGGCCCCTCAGACAAAAAGTCATCGAAATAGGAGGTGACGAAGGAAGAATGGGTGCGGTCCTTAACTGCCCATTCCAGAAATGTGCTGAAAGCCCAGAAGGCTGCACAAGCTGTTGAACAGCCCATGGGCATTGCCTTGTCAAAGTACCAGGAGCCGTTGTGCTTAAACCCCTGCAAGCAGTGATCACTAGGCTGCACTGGTAAAAGCTGAAAGGCAGACTGTACGTCACACTTAGCCGTAAAGGCACCAGGGCTGCAAACCAGGATTAAAATAATGACATGATCAAAAGGTGTGTAACATACAGAGCAGCATTCCTGAGCCTTTTTGTCAAATATACCACTTTTAGAACTCTACTCAGTATAGCAGCATCAAAGGGAAAATATATTCAGCACTGTAACGCTGGGACAGCAGTCTTCAATGAGAATTTACCTGAGAAAGAAGTGAAAGCCTGGAATGAAAAATTAATTGAATTACTGCAGAAGCAAGGGTTCCTGCAAGGGAAAATAGAACCCAACTTGTTCACAAAACTGAAAGATGAACTATATCAGTATGTGCTAACATCAGTGGATGGACTGTTATTATGTTGTCAAAATGAGATTGATGTGCAAAAAATTGTTGAAGAACTAAACAAAGAAGTAGAAGTAAAATGCTTTGAAGACCTGAACTACTACTTTGGAATACAAATTGAAAGAACAGAAAATGGAGGTTTTCTTTTAAATCAAAAGCACAAAATCTTAAATCTTGTTAAATCACTGAACTTGGAAGATATCCAAAGAGCAAGTTTTCCACTTGACCCAGCTTATCTCAAGCATGGAGATGGAGTACCACTTAATAATAACAAACTGTACAGAGAGACTGTTGGCAAACTTTTGTATGTGAGCCAAATCACATGACCAAATAAATCAGCAGCTGTTGGATTTTTTAGTAGAAAGACAAGTTCACCTAATCACCATGATTGGAATGCTATAAAGAGACTGGCCAAATACCATAGTGGAACAGTTCATCTGAAACTAAAGATCTCAGTTTATGACAACCCAAGATTGGTTCAATACATGGATGCTGATTGAGCTGAAGATGTTACTGATCACAAATCAGTAAGTGTCTGCCTATTTTTCTATGGAAACAACTTAATCAACTGGACAAGTTGTAAACAGACTTTACAGCTATGTCCTCAACTGAAGCTGAATTCACTTCTGCAGCTAATGCCTGCAATGAACTTGAATGGACCATGTATCTACTGAAAGACTTTGGAATAGAAGAACCTAAACCTATAACCCTGTTTGAAGACAACTAACCACGTATTACTTTATCCAAGAGTGAAAGCATCAAAGCCAATACCAAACATATTTCTGTGAGATACCACAAACTGAGAGAGATGCAACAAGGACTGATTGAGATTAAATTCTGTCCTTCTGAAGACGATTGTTGATATCCTGATCAAGCCACTCAGCAAGTTGAAGTTCAAGAGTCTGTGAGAGAAGCTGAACCTTCATGACTTCAGTTCATGACCTTGAGAAGGGGTGTTGGAGTTTGCAAGTTCTCTCCCTGAAGTCATGGAAGAATTTACATGTCTGTTTACATGTCTCCTAGCTAGTTTAGTTAGCAACCCAATGACAGGCCAGGCACGTATTTGCCGCTAGAGCAAGGTGATAAAATGCATAATTAGTTAGGTTTGGGATTCTCCAATTGGGTAATCAATAGATCAGAAGACGTCCTGGGATGGAGGCTCAGAAAGTTTATTTCTCTTTGTTCTAACTCTCGCCTGGGGTAGCACATGTGGTTTAGACTTTAGAGAGTCAAGATGTAAGTTAGTGCAGTCAGAACGGATGTTAATCCTTTGTTTTGTTTCTAGTATTTCCCTCCCTCATTAGTAAAGTTTCTTATTTAAAAGCTAATAGAAGTGTTCTGCTGTGTTTATTAACTTTGCTTTTACATTGAAATCTCTAACAGTTCAGAGAAGTTGCAGGCTGAGCATCAGGCTGGCTAAAACGCTCAATGAGGAGGACCAGTGGCTGGGAGATCCCCTCAAGAGCTGGATCACTGCGGACACAGTGGGAGCGACACTTCAGGCCATTGGCTGCATGCTTGGCAACTCTATCATTATGACTCCCAACACGCTGTGGGGCTGGTTGTGCCTGCTTTGCTCCAGCAGCTCTTGTTTTGGGTGGCATGTTCACCACAAATTCAAAGAAACACTGAGGCAGGTTAAATACAAGTATATAAACTGCGCTCAGCACTGCACAGCCCCACCACACGTGCATGCAGAGTGTTAGCTGTGCTTTGCGTAAAACATTGTTGTATAATGCAAGGATTTGGTATTTAAAGAAACTTACAACACTAAAGCAATCTCTCTCTCTCTTTCTCTCTCACTCTCTCTCAAAGAAGCCCTTAATATGACTAAACTTTATTCATTATTTATTTATTTTAAATTTAGCTTACTCTTATACTCAGTAAAACTGTTTTGCAAGCTGAAAAGCTGCACTCAAGATGGCAAATCTGTAGTGCCCACAAGTGCAGATGCAGTTTAGGAAGCAGACCTTGCTGTTACGATATGCAATTAAGCAGCACCAGAAACAGGTTCCATCTGACTCTAGCCTAAATTAAGAAAGCAATGGCGAAGCAAGGCTCCATAAAGAAAAAGTCCAAACGATGTGGGGGAGGTGTTGAGTAACAGATCGATTGAACTCCACACAGGAAAAGCAGCAGCCAGCCACTCAATCAAGCAACAGTAAAAAAGGGAGGGAAGGGGGTTGCCCCCAAAAGTAGCCCCCCAAAGTCTCAAGCTCACCCTTCCACAGTCAAGGATCCTTTGCTGATTGCAGTTCTCTAATCTCCTGATTAACTAATCCCTCAATAGCAGCTGCCACTTACAATCCTAGTGCTGCAGCCTCCAAGCCCCACGCCAGATGCAGCCACATGCTCAGAGCGATGGATCCGCAGCTAGTGTCTGAGGAAGCAGAGCGGACCAGGCACAAGCTGCTGGACTTTAAATAGAGGAGGAGCGGGGCCAGGCAGCACCTGATACTTGCCCAGGCTCACCCCCAGCTCAACCAGGGGGAGGATACAGACAATGGCCAGTGATTGGCCAGCAACCCAGAATCCTCCCGGCACCTGGAGCCAGTGTTCCCTCTAAGCTGATTCGGTGTGAGCTAGCTCACAGTTTTTTAGCCTCTGGCTCACACATTTTTGTCTCAGCTCAGGAAGGGTGGCTCCAGAGCAAACTAATTTATGCAGGAGCCAAATTGCTTGCTCACAACTTTAATGCCAGTAGCTCACAAATTAGAATTTTTGCTCATGAGCCTCCACAGCTTAGAGGGAACATTGCCTGGAGCCCCCCAAAACCCTGCAGGTCAGCTGGTGCGAGGCCATACCTCAAATGGAGAGCCCTTCGTCCATTGGGAGCCCTGTGGCTGCAAAACAGCCACCAGTAAGTCGGTGGCCATGAACTGTGAAGGCAGCAGGAGTTCTATTTGAAAAAGGAGCCCAGCTCCCACACCTGGCTGAGACCTGAATTTGTTATCCAGAGCTGAAGAGCTACCAAATCATATCATTGCATCATTATTAACACTAAATGTAACCTCAGATTTATTCTGGCAAGTTGTAATTTTAATTCCTGCAATTTCAAGACACTTTTGAAAGCATGCTAAAATACATGGTTTCAGTAGCACATAGTTACTAAAGCACCTAAAATAGATTGACTGTGGAGTGGGCAAGATGCTGAATATTAAAATACCTTCCCTTAAAAAAAACCCAACAACCCTCTATCGCTGGTTCTTCCCTTTCTCTCAATAGAATAATTGCTCATAATGAGCTGTTAGCTCATTATACTGGTAATTAGATTTCTTTTTAATCTCACGGCTAGATTCAATTCTGCCTGAAGAGATATCAAATGGAGGAGAGTTGATTTGAATTTGCCCTCAATAAAGGTCAGGCTGAACCTTTTAGACATGTATCATGCAAAAATTGCCACTTGTTGTGCCACAGATTAAACATCATAAGAGCTGCACTGATCAGGCCAAAGGGTACCTTTAGTCCAGCATACTGCCTCTAATAGTAGCCAGCCACAAGATTTTGGAATGTCCACAAGTGAAGCATGAAGGAAACAGTCCTCCCCTTGCCCCTTGGCTTCTGGCATTCAGAAGTCAAAAGCTTTAACGTGTATTTGCATGGAAGATGCTAACGGGGTAAAATTCTAACTCAAGAAGAAGGTATGCCCCCAGAGGTGACATAAGGCCACCATAATACGTGCAGAGCCAATAACTCCATTATTAAAAGAAAAAACCCCTGACATTTAACTTTCTAAACATTTCTGCTTTCTATCAGTCTACTGTGAGTGCTAGTTCTCATGATTTAACCTTTTACACTTAAGAAGTTAGATGAAGTCCCAAGTTGATAACAGCTATGAAGGCTAGGCTCACTCTGTATTCCATCCCTGGATTTAATGCAAGCAGAATATGACAGAGAAACGTTTGTGCACAAGAACTGGGAACTGTTACAGATGTTGGCTCTTGGCATATCACATTATGTAACGATGTCTGTTTACCTGGAGGTGGAAAGTGCCATCAAGTCACAGCTGAATTATGAGATCCTGTAGGGTTTTCAAGGCAAGGTACGTGCAGAGGTGGTTTGCCATTGCCTGCCTCCACCGCATGCCCTTGGTATTCCATAGAGGTCTCTTAACCAATTTCTAATGGCAGAAAGTGAAGAGGACCTAAAGAGCCTCTTGCTCAGAATAAAAGAGGAGAGTGCAAAAGTGGGCTTGAAGCTCAACATCAAAAAAAACTAAGATCATGGCATCCGGCCCCATCACTCCTTGGCAAATAGAAGGGGAAGTCGTGGAAGTAGTGACAGACTTCACGTTCCTGGGATCCCAGATCACCGCAGACTGTGACAGCAGCCATGAAATTAAAAGACGCCTGCTCCTTGGGAGGAAAGCGATGGCGCACCTAAACAGCATGATAAAAAGTAGAGACATCACCCTGCCAACAAAAGTCCGCATGGTCAAAGCAATGGTATTCCCAGTAGTCATGTATGGCTGTGAGAGTTGGACTATAAGGAAGGCCGAGCACCGAAGAATAGATTCTTTTGAACTATGGTGCTGGAGAAGACTCTTGAGAGTCCCTTGGACTGCAAGAAGATCAAATCAGTCAATCCTAAAAGAAATCAACCCTGACTGTTCCCTGGAAGGCCAGATAATGAAACTGAAGCTCAAATACTTTGGCCACCAAATGAGAAGGGAGCACTCACTGGAGAAGACCCTGATGCTGGGAAAGATTGAAGGTCAAAGAAGACGGGGACGGCAAAGGATGAGATGGTTAGACAGTGTCATAGATGCAACGAACATGAAGTTGAGCAAACTTCAGAGGATGGCGGAACACCGGAAGGCCTGGCGTGATCTGGTCCATGGGGTTGCAAAGAGTCGGACTCGACTGTGCGACTGAACAAGAACAACTCTTAACCAAATACTAGCCAGGGCCAACCCTGTGTAGCTAGCTTCTGAGATCTGATGAGGTCGGGCTAGCCTGGGCTTGCCAACTTCTTCTACCCAATCATTAATTTAATTCCTCTGTTTTGTTCTTCAGCTCCCTGTCTTCTGAACCATTTTGGACTGTAGCTTGCATAATGTAGGAAGTTGCCCCTCCTTCCATTCAAGTTCCTCTGCAATTCAATTTCTTTATTTAAAAATCTTTTTTTGCATATTAGCTACATTCTTGAAGCAAGTTTTGAGCAGGCTTTGACTGTGTGGAAATAGCCAATTGAAGCTTTTCATGGCATTGGAGGTTAATAAAATCCAATTAATATTTAGAGGACAGGACATTCCTCCCTCCCCGGCTGTTGGTATACCTTGGTGCTGCCAGCTAAATTTCCATTGTAGCTGACTCCAAATTTGAATCCTGTGTTATAGGTTAACATTTGTAACTTCTGATGATCACGCATGAACATATATGAAATTGCCTTATACTGAATCAGACTGTTGGTCCACTAAGATCTGTATTATTTACTCAGACTGATAGCAGCTCTCCAGGGTTTCAGGTTGAGGTCTTTCACAACACCTATTGCTTGGTTCTTTTAACTGGAGATGCTGGGGATTGAGCCTGGAACCTTCTGCATGTCAGACAGACGCTCTATCACTGTGTCATGCCCCCTCCCCAAGTAGTCTGTGGCATTTGTTAGTTTTAAGTATTTTGTGCAGTAGCCTGCTAAGAACAGGTAGAGGGAAGACTGGCAGCAGGTATATTTTGAGGCTAGGTGAGGCTGCCTCTGTCTATGCATTGTGAAGCATAACAGATTTAAGTACATTTTAATTTACTTAATCAATTTTAACATTTCTAAACCATACTATTAACAGTAACACAGAATGTCTTATTCCAGATAGTGTCCATTGTAATACCATTGTTCCTAATCACACAATGTAATTGAAGGCATGTATCATTTTGAGAGAATCTTGTCAACATGGCAAATGGGGTTCAATGTGGCCAAGTGCAAGGTGATGCACATTGGAGCCAAAAATCCTAAATATAAATACACATTGATGGGGTCTGAACTGGCAGAGACTGATCAAGAGAGAGATCTTGGAGTTGTAGTGGATAACTCACTGAAAATGTCGAGACAGTGTGTGACTGCAATAAAGAAGGCCAATGCTATGCTGGGGATTATTAGGAAGGGTATTGAAAACAGATCAGCCAATATAATAATGCCCCTATATAAATCAATGGTGAGACCTCATTTGGAATACTGTGTGCAGTTCTGGTCACCACACCTTAAAAAGGATATTATAGCTTTGGAAAAAGTGCAGAAAAGGGCAACTCGAATGATAAAAGGGTTGGAACACTTTCCCTATGAGGAACGGTTAAGGCGCTTAGGGCTCTTTAGCTTGGAGAAACGATGACTGAGGGGTGACATGATTGAGGTTTATAAGATTATGCATGGGAAAGAGCAGGTAGAGAAAGAGGTACTTTTCTCCCTTTCTCACAATACAAGAACTCGTGGGCACTCCATGAAATTGCTGAGCGGTCGGGTTAGAACGGATAAAAGGAAGTACTTCTTCACCCAAAGAGTGATTAACACTTGGAATTCACTGCCACAGGAAGTGGTGGCGGCTACAAGCATGGACGTCTTCAAAAGGGAATTAGATAAGCATATGGAGCAGAGGTCCATCAGTGGCTATTAGCCACAAGGTATAGATAGGGGCTCTGGGGCAAGTGATGCTCTGTCTTCTTGGTGCTTGAGGGGGGGGGGAGTCAACAGTGGGAGGGCTTCTAATGTCCTGGCCCCACAGGTGGACCTACTGATGGCACTGGTATTTCTGGCCACTGTGTGACACAGAGTGTTGGACTGGATGGGCCTTTGGCCTGATCCAACATTGGAGTCTCTTATGTTCTTATTTTCTTTTAGTTGCAGCTGGGAAGCTTATTGCTCGATGTTGGAAGAATGCAAAGGGAATTTCCTTGGATAGGTGGCGTGGCAAGTTAAGGAATATAACGTCACTTGAAAAAATAACATATAAGATAAGATTAATTCAGCGGAGAAAAAAGAAAGATGATTTTAAGACAATTTGGAATAGTTTAATGATTTATTTAATGGAATCTCCAGACTATAACTCATTAAATAATTTTCTTTAATGCATGGAAACCCTTCCTTGAAAATTTGAATAAGGCATTGAGTAGCTATATTAGAGGATACTCTCAGAAATGGAATCAATTAAAATTATGTAAAATCTCAGCCCACTGGGATGGAAGCACCCCCCTCCCCTTTTCTCCTTTCTTCTTTTTTATCTACTCATGATTTTTCTCATATTGGTTTATATATTTTCTTTGTTTTTGTTTTGTTTTGTTTGGAATATTGTCATAATGTGATGGTACCTTCTCTTATGTTGGATACGAGGTTTTTAGGTGGTTTTGTTGCTGGCATTTGTTTTGTGCATGTAAATGAAAATAATTATATATTTTCTTTGTTTTTGTTTTGTTTGGAATATTGCCATAATGTGATGGTACCTTCTCTTATATTGGATACGAGGTTTTTAGGTGGTTTTCTTGCTGGCATTTGTTTTGTGCGTGTAAATGAAAATAGTTTTAAAAATAAAAATGCTAGATTGAGCTAGTAGTAACTACAGACTAAAAAGGGAGATAGTAAGCTGAAGAATTGTGATCGATATTCAATATTTCGCCTTCCTCACCTTTTTTCAGTCTGGCATCTCAGTTTGTAACCAAATGCTGTTAGTGTGCTGTGGCTAGCTGGGGCTTGTCAGACTTCTTTCCTCTTTCTAATGGAAATAGCGTTTTGACAATGGAACCAATCACTTAGGGGAGGAGATCTCCAGGCCCCTCTGGAAGCTGGCAACCCTATTCAGCCTTGGTCAGGTCTTGCAAACTGAGGGCTGTGACTTCCTTGACTGAGTTAGTCAATCTCATGTTGGGTGCTCCTCTTTTCCTGTGGCTTTCCACTTTCCCTAGTGTTATTGTCTTTTCAGTGAGTTTTGTCTTCTCATAATGTGTCCAAAGTACAATAGTCTCAGTTTAGTTCGTTTCCAATTTGCCAGTTTCCAATTTGCCCTATTTGGACAACAATTGAGAGGGCAGTGGTGATAGAGTTGCAGAGCTTTATGGATGACACTTCCATGCTAGATCCCTTCCAGTCTGGCTTCTGCCCAAGCCATGGGACAGAGACGGCACTGGTTGCCCTCACAGATGACCTCTGGAGGCATCTGGATCGGGGCAGGACTGTGGTGCTGTTGTTGTTGTACCTGTTGGCGATGTTCGACATGATCGACCACCAGCTAGTGACCCATCCCCTTGCCGACATGAGGATTCAGGGGCTTGCCTTGCAATGGCTCGTCTCCTTTCTCCAAGGTCAGGGACAAAGGGTGGCTCTTGGAAAGCAGCTGTCCCGAAGGCATCCGCTAATCTGCGGAGTGCCTCAAGGGGCAGTGCTCTCCCCAATGCTATTCAACATCTATATGCGCCCCCTTGCCCAGATTGCCTGGAGGCATGGACTAGGGTGTCACCAATATGCGGATGACATCCAGCTATGTCTGTTGTTGGGCGGTCAGTCTGACTGTACCCCAAAAGACCTGAACCAGGCGTTACAGGACGTGGCTGGATGGTTTAGACTGAGATGATTGAAATTGGAACCGATGAAGACCGAGGTCTTGTGCCTGAGTCGGAGCGGATCGGGGGAAGGGATTCCACTACCGGCTTTCGATGGGGCACCGTTGGTCAGGAGCTTGGGAGTGCTCCTGGATGCCGCCTTAACAATGGAGGCCCAGGTTGCAGCCACTGCCAAGGCAGCCTTTTACTATCTCTGGCTGATCAGGCAGTTGGTTCCCTTCCTTGAACGCAATGATCTGGCAACAGTGATCCACGCTATGGTCTCGAGGCTGGACTACTGCAATGCTCTCTACATGGGGCTGCCCTTGGCGCAACTCTGGAAGCTGCAGTTGGTGCAAAATGTGGCGGCCAGGCTGTCGATGGGTCTCCCTATGCAGGAGCACATCCAGCCTGTGCTAAAGACATTGCACTGGCTGCCAATAGCATACCGGATTCGCTTCAATGTGATGGTTTTGACCTTTAAAGCCCTTTATGGTCAGGGACCTACCTACCTGAGGGACCACCTTTCCCCATATGTTGGTAGTTGTTTCAAGTCTTCACTGTTTTCTGCCAGTGATGCGGCGTCATTTGCATATCTCAAACTGTTAATATTCATTTGATGAGTTTTCATTCCACTTTCATCTAAGTCTTATCCATATTTCCTTATGATATGTTCTGTGTATGGATTGAAGAGACAGGGACATAAAATAACTACTTATCTGACACCTTTGCCAATTGGAAATCATTATGCTTTTCCATATTTTGTCATAATGGTAGCATCTTGTTCAGAGTGCAAGTGGTGCATCAAAACATCCAGATGTTGAGGCACATCCATTTCTTTTAAAACCAACCATAGCTTTGCATGATCCAAACTGTCCAGCTTTTTATAATCTATGAAACACAAGCGAATTTTCTTCTGAAATTTTCTCATATTTTTCAGTACTGAAATAACCTCTAGTGCCTCTTCCTCTTCTGAATCTAGGTTGAACATCTGGCATGTATGATGTTGTTGTAAGATCCTGAGCATCACTATGTGTGTGAGAAATTAATGCGATGGTCTGATAGTTGCTGCAGTCTTTGACGTCTCCTTTTTTGGAATTGAAATGTAGATTAAGCATTTCCAGTCTGTGAGTCATTGTTTTCTTTTTCACATTTGTTGGCATATTCTTTTTATATATTAAGATTTTTATGGACTCTGTTTTTGTGGGTTGAAATAGCTCTGTTGATATCCTGTCTACTCCTAGTGGTTTGTTTCTCCCAAATGCTCTCAGTGCAGCTTTCACTTCACTTTTTAAAACTGTAGGTTCTTCTTTAAAAATTTCTTTGATAGAATCTCTCATCATTTCAAGTTCAAAACCTTTATTGGCATAGATCATAATCATACAGTCATTCTCATCATTTCATCCCTTTTATATAGTTTCATACTGCTTCCATCTTTCCTTTATTTTGTCCTGTTCAGTTTCCATGTTGCTCTTTCAGCATGCCTAAGGGTGCTTTAAATTTCCTTTTTGATTTCTTGTATCTTGTGCATCACACATCTTAGAAACTGTTATTCTCAGAAGGAAGGCAGGTAAAGAGCAGAGAAAGGGTTTTCAGTGGTGGCATCTCACCTGTGGATTACCCTTCCTCTTGAGTCCCAGCTGGAGCCTATGTTGTTGGTAATGCCTGAAAACAGTTGTCTTAAGCACCCTGTGTCTTTTTACACAGACTTTTAATTAAGGGGCTGATTTTAATGCCATTTTTATAACCTGCTTTTTAGTCTTTAACTTTTTAAGCTCCTTAGTACATATAATCTCTGGCTGGGTTTTAATGCTGATTTTTAATTAATCACAAATTTTAGAGGTTGTTCATTAAAACCGAGCTTTAAGTAGGCAGTCACAAGCAGTCTTTCAAAAGACCAGTCATACACTGGCACATGACTTGAAGAAAGATGACTAGCCAGATGAAAAGAAGTTAAGCTATTTTAGAAGAAAACTGGAACCAATAAGATAAGTTTCTCTATCTCTTTAACACCATAGGTTCAGAATGGGAGAAAAAGATGTGTTTCATCATATTTGCTTTTCCTAGGCTCAGATGATGTAGTATTGTACAACCGTATGCTGTTCAACTGTGTGTATGCTATGCTTTTAGGGGGGGAAATATTTTTTTCTGAATTTGGGGTTATTTGGTCTCTGTACCACTGAAAAGAGTCAGACTCGACTGTGCAACTGAACAACAACAACCACTGAAAAGCCTCATGCTTGGGCTCATGCTTACCAAGGTGTCAGAGAAGCAGGGAGTGCCTGCTTGATGGTGTATCTCTAGAACCAGGAAGGTTTCAAGAATTTCCCTCTGTTTCCATGTCAAAGGGAGTCGTCTGATCAGAGGTCATCAGTCTGCAATTATATATATATTCAAAATTAGGACTTTGGGTAACAAAGTGCCTATTGAGTTCCAAAGAGGCCTGATATATCACAGTCACATCCTTTCTCTGCCCAGTAAGTCTAGACAGATGCCTCTCCCTCTTTACCCAGCCAGGCCTGTGTGATGTGTACCAGATCAGCCTCCTGAGCCACCATTAAATCCTGGTTCTGGTTGGACCGTGAGTGGTGTTGTGGTCATGCTCTGCTTCACAGTGTTTGCTTTTTCTTGTATATTACACACTAACCTGCTACCCATATTTCGCTACGGTATTTAAGTTCCGTAAATCCAGTTATAATACTGATGGTGTGAAATTTGAAATGTGACATTTGTTGTCTAGACCACATCGGTGGTTCTGCCCTCAGGTGCTAGGATCACCAGGCTGCTTGATGAGCTGACTCTGGAGCAGGCCACATAGGACTGTCCGTTTAAGAAGCAGTCGTCTGTTAAGTCAACTCCTGCTACCTTCCACGAAAGTGATGGCCTCTCTACTTGTGTTCCTGGATTGTTTTGCTCATATGGAGACTGTGTTGTTCTGAGTACCTCAGGGTGATCTTGCTGGTACTTGGCCTGTGCAGCTCAGTGCACTGCAGGAGTACTATGTGCAAATGTCTTTGCCACATTCCTAAGTTGCCTCCTCCTTGTAGCATTGGTGTATCTGGCTCGACGTTTGCCAGGAGCTTTCTTGGGGGCAGTAAGAGGTGAGAGGTGTGAGGGGGAGTTGGTGAGGGAGTGGTGATGTGGTGGACATTTCTTCAGGTTCATGAGGGAGGCATGCATCGAAATGGCTCCTAGAAATGTCCTTTACTATCTCCCCATAAACATTCATACCCTGGCCCTGCTCCTACACCTGACAGACACCGGCCTGTCTGCTGTTGGGGAGGGGATTGTATTTAAAGGCATCGGGGAGGCTGGGCCAGCAGCAGTGCTAAGGCAATCCTGCTGAGCAAACCTCTCCGGCGGATGTAAGCATCCCACCTCCTCTCCTACACCTGACAGGCAGCTGGCAGTATGGTTGTGGTTGCTTAGCAATGGCCACTGAAGGCATTTGTTTCTTATAGCTGCAGGTGCTGCTTCTATAATTTTCTTGGGAGGGGGAATTAACCACCCAGTGGATTTTTTAAAAAGAGTTTAGATTTTTCTGCAAACTTAATTGGAGCTTTTCTCAGGTTTATGAGTCTTATCTGTCCATGGTTCCATGTATCTGGATATGTATCTATAGATGCAGCTATGTTGAGAATTAAATATATTGATAATGTAGGAATGTTTTGAAATCATTAAAAATTTCTCATGCTGCTTGCTGTTCTTTTGCCAGTAAGCAACCTCTCTGTAATTCTGATATCAACTGCTAAATGTTCAAAGTCAGCTTTGTTGGCTGTTAATATATATGTATTAAATCTGTGTCCTTTTAAAATAATGCTTCCCTTCTGTGACTCCCAAGAGAAATATGTCTGTATAAAAATATATATATCTACCATGACATTCCAAATGAAAATTTAACTTTTGTCAAATACTCTTGATAAGTAAGCCAAGTAAGAAGTGCACATGTCTTGATGGTGTCCTTACATTTCAATGATTGGTACATCATAACTTCTGCTTCATATCTAACTATTGCAATCTTATGTTGGTGAAATCAAGGTTTCCAATCATTGGACTGTGTGTTCTCATGTATTTGTTTAAATTCAGTGAAGTTACTTTTTTTCTTTCTCTAATTCTGTCCTCCAAGAGAAAAAGATGCCAGTTAGTGCAGTGGAAGCTTTTAAGACTGGGTTTTATGCTATGTTGAACACCGTTTGGATAAATTATCCTACTTGCCTCTGTTTTGTTGTCTGAGGCGTACTTTTCAAGGCACCAAGAAAAACCCATTTGGATTCTGTCATGGTTGCAAAAACAGGGACATAACTAGGATATCTGTGAAATTTTCACTCCAGAGATATATCAGCAGAGATCAATGATGGCATTTTATTACCTATAAAGTCTGGGAAGCATCATTTCTTCTAGCTAGGGAACTATTTCAGCTAGTACTTCGGCTAGTGAAGAGGAGACAAGTAAGCTCAAGGCAGACTGAAACAACTTTATATTGAATATTTTCATTCAGTCTCATTTATTTATGGTTTCTTCAGGAGTATTCAAAAGAGCTGCCCAATCCAATTATTTTAGGACCTTGGTTTGGTGTTGGTTTTTTAAAAAAATGTCTATATTTCCCTAGATAAGAGGGTTGTCCTTCAGATAATTATTGTTCATGACATAGGTTGATCGAAATTAATGGCAGACTGACAGATTAATTCTTAGCTACAAAGTCTATGATCCAAGGAGATAAGCTATTACATTCTTTCTGATGGCACTGCCTGCCCGATGGAGTTTGTACTAGAACTTCCGTACCTTCCTCCTTTTATTTGTTTCTTCCCTGGAGGTCAGACAAAACGGGTAGATTACCAAGGCAATATCAGTAACCATGGTTTGGGTTGTGAAGCATCCTAGGGAATTGTGTATGAAGACATTGCAAGGTGATTGAGATAAGACAGGGGGAAGAATGGGATTATAGCCATGAGCTGGCAGTCCTTGCCTCGTGTCAGGTGAGTGGGCAGTGCTGCACCCTGCTGCCAGCTCTTTGGAGCCAACTGCTACTTGCAAAGTACATGGGAGTTACCATTGCCATCAGGTGGGTGTGAGTCACTGCCGCAAGCCATCCCACTGTCAGCACAAAGAGGGTAGATACAGGCCAGATGGAAGCTGCAGGGAGTCTGTTCCTTTCCTCCTCCCTCTGTGGGGTGCAGGGCTAGTGGTGGGCCAGTGGGTGGGACACTTTTCCTTTGTTGGTTTTTGCCCTCCAGTCTGCCCCCGGCTTGAAATATCAAATGGTTCCAGTACCCATGTATTCCACAGAAACATCTTCAAACAAAAAGGTCATTACAACTTTCTTTAAAGGTAGTTGTTATAAGACCCTGCAAACCTAAAGGGGAGCTCATTCCATAGTTGTTGGGTAACTATTGAGAAGGCATAGGAGCAGGCACTATTAACAAGCTTTAATCAGTGGAATGTAAATGACATGCAGGTTTGTAAGGGGAGAAATGGTCCTTTGGATATGTGAATTCTGGGTCATGAGTAGAGATGGGCATGAACCTTGTCATGAACCTAAATTCATGACAAAAATCACCAGGTCATGGTTCATGAACTAAGATTCATGCCCATCCCTATTCACGATCTTCCATGACCCTCCACATGTTTTTTTTTAGGTTCGTGGGGATCGTGGTGGGAAATGGGGGGGAGTGAGAGGGATCGCTGAAATTGCTTGCATCTGTTTCAGCCTACAGCGTTCTGTGCGCCTTGGTGTTTCGTCATACCGGCCACATGACCACAGAAATGTCTTTGAACAGCGCTGGCTCTTCGGCTTTGAAACGGAGATGAACACCGCAACCCTAGAGTCGGATTCGACTGGCTTTCGAGCAAGGGAACCTTTACCTTTTTATTTCAGCCTAAGAGTGGGGCTGGTGTGCCCAGAGGCTGAAATAGATGCAAGCCTGTAATGATTTCATGTGCTGGTGTGTGTGTTTCTTGAAATGTTTAGTTTGTCTGCAGTACTGTAAGGAGAGGGATGGAGACAAGTGTGATGTGATTGGCTGATGACTGAGAGTGTGGGAGGAGGGGTGTCTATGAGGAGATTCTGTGTGTGAAGTTTGAAGACAGAGCTTAGTCTGTGCGACTATGGGAGTTTTTGAGTCTATTCTGTGTGAATAAGATAAACAGTTTAGTCTGTGTAAATATGAGTTTTGAGTCTATTTTGTGTGAATAGGACAAAGAGTTCAGCCTGTGTGGCTATATAGATGAGAGAGAGAGAGCAAGAGAGCGAGAGCGAGAGAGAGCGAGAGAGAACGAGAGAGTGTGACACCAAGCTTTGCCAGTTATATTTACATGTTCCTTTCTTCAACAGCAGTTCAAAATAACCAGAAACCTATTTTGTTCTTTATTAAATAAATCATTTTTTGTTTAAACGTATCCCAGAAATCAGAATAGTCCTTCCTTAGGGTCACATAGTCCTCTGAAGTGTCCAGACCCTAGGTCATTCTACCAAAAGAGAGAGATTTGGAATTTTTAATTCCTGGTGGCAGCAGAAATCTACAAAGTTCATGTACACAGAGTGTGTTTTAAAGGTAAAACCGTCTCCCCAATAAGAAGGATGTCACAAAGCCATTTCAGTGATCTTCTCACTCCTCCCCCCCCCCGCTTGGAAGAGATCTCCCTGCCACACAGAGATGGGGGGGAGAAGCAGCTTCTCCTGCCCAGCAAGTTAAATCACCAAGCAGGAGAAGGCTCCCAGCCAGGTCTGCATGTGGCGGCGAGAGACCTACCTCCTGCACGAAGCTCCTGGGGGCAACTTCATGAACCTCACAAAACAAACAGGTTTAGTGAATGGGAAGGCTCATGAAAGTTCATGGTTCGTGGTTTGTGTGGCCCTGCGAACCCAGACAAACCTCCGTTTTCCTGGGTCATGCCTATCCCTAGTCACAAGAACTTTAAACAATAAACATCACCACCTTGGATTTAAGAGCAGATGAAAAACAGAGGTAAAAATACAGAACAAATTGTGACATGGTAAACTATGGGTCCTATAATGAATATCCCTGTGGCTGAGTTTGAAGAGGATATGTGGGAAGAGTTAACATAAAAATATTATGTATATAGTATATACTTGGTGTTAAAAGGGCTGAGGAGAATGACACTGAAACTGGGTTGGAATGGAAAAACTGATAACCAAAAAACATGTTTTTTTACGCAATTAACTTGCCATGATACTGTTATGTGCCTTGCATGTTGGGAAAGCCCTACCTTTGTCTAAATTTATATTTAAGCAAGAGCTCCCGTCCCCTTGGTTTCCTTCCCCATCACTGAAATAAGTAGCCTTCTTTGTTATGAGCCTTCTGTTCCAATAGGATTTCAGTAGTAGTTTGTGGATAAATGTAGTAGAAGAGAATGAACTCAAAGTGTTCTCTCTCTCTCTATTCCTGCTAGGAACTATGCTGGCAATTTCGTTCCCTCCATGCAGAATAACTGTAGAGCAGTTTTATGAATCTATTTTCCTGCAATTTATTGGTAACAAAAGCAGAATCTGTTGATGTGAATGTGGTCGTTATGGATAGGAGAGACAGCGCTGTAAGTGGCACTAGGGATGTTGTTACTAAACCCATCATAAACCAGTCAGAGTTGGAGGTTTTTCCCCTCCTCTCTTTACAATGATTGTTCAGTAGTCATTTAAAAGGTTGTTTCTATTAATTATAAATATTCATATAAGCAATTAATTCAGGATTACAATATAGGTGCAGCAGCAAAGTGGTCTCCTGGAGAGTGTCTGAAGGTCAGAACCCACCTTCACAGCCTGTTCTAGCTCTGTTCAAAAAGTTACAGTGAATGCACATAATCTGTGTACAGG
Source organism: Gekko japonicus (assembly GCF_001447785.1). Classification (NCBI taxonomy): domain Eukaryota; kingdom Metazoa; phylum Chordata; class Lepidosauria; order Squamata; family Gekkonidae; genus Gekko; species Gekko japonicus. The sequence continues at coordinate 3,782 of NW_015169819.1, read as the reverse complement.
TTATATTTTGATTTGTTTTTTATATACACGTTGAATAATTCTTACATTACATTCAGTGCATGTACAGTTGAACATGTGATTGAAACCTCACATTTATCCAGTTACTGGTTCCTGATCATACTTGTAAATTAAAAGTGCATTTCTTACAAACATGTGTATTCACATATATGCCGGTTGTATGTGCATTCACTTTAAAATGTGAACATGGGTCCTGAGGTAAGCCCATTAGTAGCCCTGATGAAATTAACATAGTTGTAATAAATTGCATGTGAAAAAAAATAAATTGTATGTGAAGGCATTTTGAACACTTGAAAGTGCTCTATATAAAATGCTTTATTAGCTTCGGCTGGGATCCAAGGGAACAATAGTGTCATATGCATAAGGAGGCTTTGAACTTGGATTGATGCAATAGCAGCCCATGGTACCACATGACAAACTGTTTCTGATACTCAGGGGATTTTCAAATGGTATCAGGCATTGCTGTTCAAAGAATGAAAGTAGCACACCACCTATATTTTAGCTGAAATCCTCGATCTTGAGGTACTGTTATGTGTGTGTTTTAATCTGGCCCATTGTGTCCCAGTCTGAACTAATAGTCAAAAGTAAATCACCTGATAAGTGTGTAATGGATCCACCTGTGTATCTTCTGTTCTCAGTAGGAAGTCTGTTGGGGCCAATGCTCCCTCTAAGCTGTGGAGTCTTTTGAGCAAAAGCTCTAATTTGTGAGCTACTGGCATTAAAGTTGTGAGCAAGCGATTTGGCTACTGCATAAATTAGTTTGCTCTGGAGCCGTCCTTCCTGAGCTAAGACAAAAATGTTGAGCTGGGGGCTAAAAAACTGTGAGCTAGCTCACACTAACTCAGTTTAGAGGGATCACTGGTTGGGGCTTCTGAGGAGTCTTCCCCATTACAATCGCAGCAACAGCTGTAGACTGAGGATCCAAATGTGTGCAGAGAATGGAACCAACAAAGCATGATGTTTTGTGTGTTACCTGGCCCATATCACTGTATGCTTGTATTATTAGCACATGTTGCTGCCTTTGTCATGCAAGTGGTGCACAGCCATTTTGTGAGGGCAATGCAATTGTAATTGTTAGTGGTGATGCAATGTGAACAAATTTGGACAATCGTGTTCCAGATACAGCATCTGCATCCAGCTGTGGAAATTTTTCTCTAATACCAGTAATCCAGAAATGTACCAGCTCCCTGTGGCTATTTCCATTATGTCTAATAAGCCATATAAGCTGATTTAATGTGGGGTAGCTTTGCTTTCTCCTTTCTTAATGCCTGTTTTAACCCACTGACACATGCTAATTAAAGGTTCTATGTAGGGACTCAGAAGTATCACAGTTGGAATAAATGAAATGCTTTGCTGGAGGTCACTAATATTTTAAAATTTTCTAGAGTTGTATGTTTTTTCTTTGAAAAGTCAGGATGTAGCTCTGTTGTCATGAAGCAATTATGAACAGATTTGTTTCTTCTGATTACTTTTATGTTCTGTATAAATTGGATCCCTAGGGTTTGGCACAGAAAGATCTTCTTTGTGGTCTCTGTGCATCACATAGTTGGGATATAGTGCACCTGTGCTGAAGGGTACGAAAAATCCCTTTTAGTTTTATATTTACTGATGATCGGGATGATCATCAGTAAATATGAAACTAAAAGTGATTTTTCGCACCCTTCCGCCAAGGCATGTGCAGGGACTCCACTGCGCATGCCTACAGGGGAGTGCACGAGGATCCCGCCAGTTTTCTTCTGACTGCCGAACTATTTGATCTCTCTCCTCGCTTTGGTTGGTAAAAACTTCTCTAACTTCTTTTCCAACTTCTTCCTTCTATTTGTCTTTGACTTTCGTCTTTCCTGCCAAACCAACAGCCGGTATTTTTTTGGGGGGGGGGCCTCTTCTTGACAGACCAATGCTCTGGCCCGCTATTTACCCCCCCCCCGCCCCCTTGGGCCTTTGTCCAAATGTTGGGGATTCTTCAAGAGGTTTTTAAAGTGCAGCAGCAAAATAGCACCTCTGGATGGACACCCTTTGTGCTTATTTTGCTTTGGGGAGGCTCACTGTGTAGAATCCTGCACTCATTGCTCGAAGTTCTCCCAGCAGAGAGCAGACTAGAAAGAACCGAGCCGCAGGACTTTATCGACTTTATTACTGTTGTGTTTGAGATTTTGAGGCTGAAGTTCCATGGGACCAAGTCCTTCAGTGATTCGTACACTAACCGGCATTTTGGGATTGGTGAATCTGCCTTATTTGTCAGTATACAACAGCTCGGATTATCAAGTGGCAGTCTGGGGACCTTCTTTCCCTGTGTTACTTTCTTTCTTTAAAGATTTATACCCCACTTTTCTCCCCAATGGCAACCCAGAGCAGCTTACAAGTCGGTCTCCCCTCCTCCACTTTATCCTCAAAGTAACAGCCCTGTGAGGTACACGTGAACACTGTGCAGAGGAACATCGACGGTGCACCTTTGCTTCTATCCACGAGACGCCTTCTGAGAACAGACAGCTGCAGAGCAGGAGACTTGAGCCTCTTGCTGCTGTTTCATCAAGTTCTCTACTGATTTCTCAGATCTATTGCCAGGAAGTGGGTACAGGCGCATGAGAGGCAGCAAGTCTAGAAGCGACAGAGATCAGTGATTGCAAGACTTGTTTGACACAGATAATACTAAGTACCCCATAGAGAGCTCTGTTAAAACTAGGCATTTGGGTTCTGCCCTGTTTTATGTCCCTCTATAATTAGATAGTCGATTGATGGATGTGATTGATTGTATTAAATTGATTAAATTGGATTTTTATACAGTATTAGTTAAACCATGTTGGATAATTTATATGGTGGGGGTGGGGAGGTTAGAGAGAGGGTAGCATAGGATTTATGTCTACTTTCCCCAGTCTAATTTTTTTTCTCCCACGAATTAGTTGAGATTTTCCTGTCCATTAATCATATCAGTTAAATATTGGAATTGATTATACTGGTAGTATTTGTTTAATTAATTTATTCAACTGTTAATATTGTAATAGGGAGGGTCAACTAGATAGGAAGAGTGTGGTGAGTGGGGTACTGGTCAGAACTGGATCTGTTGTAAGTTTCTGGGTCTTGTACTTGGGTAAGCATAGCCTGCTGGCTGTTGAAGAGGGTAAAATTCGGTGGACAATGCCAATGAAGGGAGGCCATGCAAGGGTCAGGGATACCAGTGATGATGGGGCAGGGGAGATACAGCAGTGGGTATAGGTGCTATTCCTCTAATGGGAATGGAAGAAATCAGAGATATGGGAATGCTTGGACTTCTTCCCACCTATGTCCCATCCCGAGAGATGTTGGTTGTGGGGCTAGGAAAAATTACCCTTCTCCGACACTGGTGTTATCCAATGCCAGGTCTATCAATAAGAAGACCGATATACTGTGTGATTATCTCATGGAGTCACAGGTAGACCTGGCTTGTGTGACTGAGACCTGGGTGAGGGAGGGTGAAACTGATTTATGCTTGCCCGCAGAGCCAATTGGATCCTGATCAGCTTCAAGAAGCTCTGCGGGATCTGATGCCCCCTGGTGGCTCATTAGATGAGCTGGTGGAGGACTGGGAAAACCAGCTCTCTGAAGCCATCAATGAGATCACCCCCTGGCGCCCTCTATGCCCTTGCACCAAAGCAGCACCATGGTATACAGTGGAGCTGCGGAGGATGAAGCAAGAGCTAAGACGGCTAAAGTGAAGGTGGCGGCGTGCTCGTGATGAAGTAACACGGACATCCTATGGGATGCTTATGAAAGCCTATGAGGTGGCA
>NW_015169818.1:483683-498919 GCF_001447785.1 Gekko japonicus | reverse complement strand
GTGAAATTAAACCTACACACACAACCTCCAATGGAACATTTTCTCTTTTAGAATGTGTGAAACGCTTAAGGCAACACTTTTTCCCCACTCAAAATGCACAGTATGAAAATATCCCAGGACTCCCCCCCCCATTTTTTCAAGAGGGCGAAATAGGGGAGCAGTGTCGGAAAAATCTTAGTAATCCCCCCCCCTTTTGGAATGAGTGAAATACTAGAGAGGGTCTTATTCAAAATATGCCTTATGCATTGTTTTTTATGTAAGATAATCTGCAGCTTGAGGTAATCATAGCTCCTATGTATACTGTGGACACACACAACATTTTCTAAGTTTGGTTTTGTTTAAATGTAAATAATTTTGGAATCAATTATGATGGCATATTTTGTTTAATGATAATACATTTTTAAGGAGTTCAGTGTTTTCACTGTTATCAAGTACAACTGTATAACCAAATAGTTGTCCTACCTACTATGATAGTGTAAGAGGGTTTCTGTCCAAATAACATACTTCCTTTTCTTTACTACAGTATTTGTTTTCTACCTTCAACTTTTATTTCTTCTCTACCTGTCAGATGGCAAAAATCAAGATACACGTGCTATGGTAGCACAGGGTGTAACAGTCTGCAACTGTTATTCAAGTATTGGGTATACTTATAATTTCTCTTCTAGAAAACAAAGCAAGACTTTTTAAATTACATAAATATGCCAAATAGCACAATTTCATATGGTAATGAAGTTACAAATTATGTACTTTATGTTGGCAAATCAGTAAAAAAGAAGTTAAGGTTTGATAGGAAAGTAAGTATTGCTTACATTTCAGTTTTCCCCAAATGTCCCTTTGTTTATTTGTTTTTCTTGGAAAAAAGAAACAGGGGGAGGAATTCTCCCATCGCTTAAACAAAATTCAGATATTTGACATCCCTGTGCTTGAGAAACTTTTTGCCTTAGTTCTGACAGGCCTTTTTTGGTCACTTCATATGTAGGGCTGCCAAATCGGGCCAGGGGGCGGGGAAACCCCCGCTTTGGAGGCCCGATTCCCGCCACGGCGGAATCGGGCCCCGGGGGGAACCCCGCCCCCGGCGTGCGCATCACTAGGAAGTGACGTGGGCACGCCGGGCACGCTGGGGGCAGGGCCACAGCCAGACAAGGGAAAACTCTATGGTTTCCGACGCCGGGTAATTGGGCCCCGGGGGGAACCCCGCCCCGGCATGGACGTCACAGAGCAGTGACGTCATGACGCCGGGCACGCTGGGGGTGGGGCCACGGCCAGACAAGGGAAAACTCTATGGTTTTCCCTTGTATGGCCGTGGCCCCGCCTCCAGCATGCCCAGCGTGCCTATGTCAGTTTTGGGTGACGTGCACGCAGTGCACACACTCACCCGACGCCGGCTGGGAGCCCCCCGCTCCCGGCGAAGAATTATTTGGCAACCCTACGTATGTGACAGTTTCTCCTGACAAACAGAAAACAAGTTTCTCGTAAGAACATCAGAAGAGCCCTGCTGGATCAAACCAGTGGTCTATCTAGTCCAACATCCAGTCTTACACAGTGGCCAACCAGTTCCCCTGGAGATCCAACAACAGGACATAGAGGCTGAGGCCTTCATAGGAGCATCAGAAGAGCCCTGCTGGATCAGACCAGTAGTCTATCTAGTCCAACATCCTGTCTTACACAGTAGCCAACCAGTTCCCCTGGAGATCCAACAACAGGACATAGAGGCTGAGGCCTTCCCCTCATGTTGCCTCCTGGCAACAGTATTCAGAAGTTTTCTACCTCTGAACATGAAGTTCCCTTTAGTCACCATGGCTAGTAGCCACGGATAGGCCCAACCTCCATGGATCTGTCTTAATTGACTAGGTGTACAATTAAGTCAAGGTCCTTACACACCTGTCCCCAAGTTCAGCGTGAAGTCTTGGGCCCCACAATACCATAGCCATTGTTCAGCTTGAACTTCCCAGGTATTATAAAGGCATTATCCCTAAAGCTCAGTGCAAAGAAAGGAGCAGACAATTCTATGGGAAGAGGGGACAGTGATCCGCATTTCTTGTCCCTAGCAGATAAAGCTCACCAGGTAGTCTACAAAGTGGAAGTCAGAGGCTATGGAGGCATGCAGGGATAGAAGGCAAAAACAATTGGATGCCAATGGGGGGTCTGGACATAGACGGAGTGCTCCATATCTAGCTTTGGTTTCTGCTGGAGCTGAAGTTGGAATTGGGAAACTTTGTGAGGTTTCCTGGAGAGAGGTGAGCCAGTTGAGGGCAGAGCCACCACACATGACAAATGGGGATACCTTCTGCTTGGTGGACCACAAGTTGTGCAGGCCTGTCCTAGGGGACTTAGGCCATGACACGGAATAAGGAGGGCTACAGAGCTCTCTGAACTAGACTTCTGAGGGTGCCCAGTCCTGGAAAATGATGCCATGTGTCATTAGCCCGCTGTATATATAATACTTGCACAAATGATTTCTCTTTGCATCCTACACATTTTATTGGGAATCAGACACATGCAACCATCTTTATCTTAAAAAAAAGACTGTGTAAAAGGACACAGCCAATTTTGTAATGTATCCATACTGCACAGAATCAGTCACTAATCTCACGGTATTTGAGTATTATTAAGGTGAGTTATGCAGTTTTACAAATGGGATCAACTCTGAGTGCACCGTAGAGCCAGACTGCATTCCACTTCAGCTACACAAATGGATATAATTAATTACAGTGCCAACCTTTCTAGAGCAGAGGAAAGTGGTAGCAAAGGTACAGACAGCACAACGGGTTGTTATTTGCTTATTTTCTTTTAAAAAAAAGACAACCACAAAAATGCATAGCCGAAATTGTTTGCCTTTTAAATCCTCACCTCTCACGTAAATGTGTGATCACCCGTACGATAAATAGCAGGGATATTAAGTAGTTTGTTTTTAAAAAGCCGTCAAAAGACACTGTCCATGCAGCTCTGAAATAGCTCTATATGGAATCAAACTGTTAATTCATGGAACCCTGTGCTGTAGACCCGTCAAGTGCTTGAGAAAGTGGGCAGGGCTCTGTGGGGCTTTTTGACCCACAGGGCTTCTTAATAGCTGTGCAGATTAAAAGGCGTCCTGTTAACCAGAGCTTCTGCCTGAAATGTTGAAGAGGTACTATTTGAGTTATAAATAACCTTGCTCTCTAACATTTTGCAGTTGGACCCACCTCCAGTGGCAGCCATTTTGTTATTGGGCTCACTGCCCTACGTCAGAATTCCAAAGATGGCCCAACGGTCAAAAAGGTTGGGGTCCCCTGCTCTAACTAAAAGTGGATCAAACTTGTGACTTTCCCCAGGCAAAGCAAGGCCTACTCAGCTATGTCCCCACAGTTGCATTGACTCACAACCTCATTACATAAACGAGAGAGATGCAGCAAGTATTGTTTTGCAAAGCAGCATTTGTAATGGGTTCTTTTGTCCTTTCACATGGTTGAAGTTTAAAATTCAGAGGTGCCCTTCACACACACGCTCAGAAGCAGGAAGGCACTTCATGTTATTTATTGACTATTATATGCCTCTGCATGCAGTGGCTCAAAATAAAATAAAAACACAGCCGGTCCTGCCAGTTTCGATACAATATGCCAATAAAGGTTGCTTGATTGAACATAGCTGGTAATTGTCATCATCCAAACCCATACAGACAGGGTCCTCCTCAGCATTTCATCTATCTATCTATCTATCTATCTATCTCTATCTATCTATCTATCTATCTATCTCTATCTATCTATCTATCTATCTATCTCTATCTATCTATCTATCTATCTATCTCTATCTATCTATCTATCTATCTATCTCTATCTATCTATCTATCTATCTATCTCTATCTATCTATCTATCTATCTATCTGTCTGTCTGTCTGTCTGTCTGTCTATCTCTATCATCTATCTATCTCTAGCTATCATCTATCACCTATCTATCTATCTACATCGACAACATATATATGTGAAGTTTCCAGAATTCAGCTTTTCTGGATTTTGTTTACTTTGGTGCATTTTTAAGACAACTTTTCAATAGAGACTGTATGGCCTTTTGAGTGAGTCCCACCCTGGGTTGACTTAAAGAAAGAGAGCCAATCCTCTGGATGCCATAACCATCACAGGCTGATATCCATCAGCAACAGACAGGGTTGCCTAGGTCCCTCCTGGCCTCCTGGCCTCTGGCGTGGGATGGGGGGGGGGTAGGGCTGCTAGATCCATTTTGGGAAACTCCTGGAGATTTGGGGATGGAGCCTGGGGAGGACAGGGACCTCAGTGGGGTACAGTGCCACAGGGTCCACCTTCCAAAAGCATCTGTTGTCTCCAGGGGAACTGTAGTCTGTAGTTCTGGAGGATCCCCAAGCCCCACCTGGAGGTCGGAATTCCTAGCTGGGCTTTGGGTTAGCTTGTTTGTTGAATCCTCTTGAGGGAGATCAGATTATCTGTAGCCAGTTTGGTATAGTGGTTAAGTGTGAGGACTCTAATCTGGATGAACCGGGTTTGATTCCCCACTCCTCCACTTGCACCTGCTGGATGACCTTCGGCAAGCCGTAGTTCTGGCACAGCTGTTCTTGAAAAAGAACACTTTCTGTCAGAGCTCTCTCAGCCCCACCTACCTCACAGGGTGTCTGTTGTGAGGAGGGGAAGGGAAAGGAAAGGAGTTTGTAAACCGCTCTGAGACTCCCTTGGGTAGTGAAGGGCGGGATAGAAATCTAATCTCCTCCTCCTCTTCCTCCTCTTCTTGTCTTTTTAAAGAAGGCAGTTAAAAACCTTTTTTTCTCCCCTTGCCAGTTTTTTGTTTGTTTGCTTGCTTGCTTTGTTTTGGGGGGTTTATGGCCCTATAATACCGCTTTAAGAATGAACGGTATCTCCAGATCTTAAACCGTTTTGTCCAGTTGCTTTTATTGCTGTTGTAAATTTAAACTGAATGTTGTTGTTTGCAAACATTGATTCCCATTCTGGGGATCCATAGTTGTTGTTTATTTTTTTAAAAAGGCTGCAAATTTAAGACCATAAATGAATTAAATTAAATCGATAGAATCCACTATAGTCACAGCCAGACAGGCAATAAAGCAATATTTTCCACATTCACCGTCAATCTTTTGATACCGGAGCAGCAGTAGAAGGCTTTGTTTGAAGATCCCCATACTATTTTACCCATCCTCACATATTTAAAATTTGATTATCACAATTTTTTAATGTGCATATTACAAAAAGACTATGAGGACTGCTCAGTGTAGATAATGTTAAAAGATTAATGTGCCTCAAGGAGTAATTCCCTTATGCAGACTGGGGAAGGGAGATTTTTTTTAAAAAAAGTACCTGGAAAATTGTGTCTAATCTGTCTATTGCACCAGCTCACAGAATAGTCCCACGCAAATGTGAATTCACTTTCCATTTGACTGGAGCGGGCATGCTGTTCAGTGATTTGAGCAATTTACCTGGTATAATAACCAGTTGTCTCCGGCTCACTGAATCCTGGAAACCTGTTTAAAAAGGGGGGGGGGATCTATGCCTGGTGGCCTCAATGAAGACTGCTGAGCAGCCACAAAAATATCTTCCAAGATGACTGGTTTTGCCTGGTTAAACTGAAGAAATGCCCTCCTGGACAGTTCCGATTTTATACTTGTTTGGAGGTTCTAGCAGGGGAGCGCAGCTTTCGTATACCCTTGACTGAAGAATGGTACACTCCTTCTATCTGGGATCGTCGTGCAGCTTTCGTATACCCTTGACCGAAGAATGGTACACTCCTTCTATCTGGGATCGTCGTGCAGCTTCGGGAGGGATGCACATGGAGCGGGGAGGGAGGGAGGGGATACCTGCCTAGCCAGCCAGATCAGCCGAATCAACCCTGGCGATCCATGGGGTGACAGATGTCGCAGCCAGATCGCCCTCACATCTTGGGAGCTGAACAGACTGGGTTTTGTGCAGGCAAATCCACATTAAATGACTGTATAACCCTTGTTCCTTTGGGGGAGAAATACTCTGGTACAGGTAGGAAAAAATATTTTCTGCTTTCCTTGATCTAAAAGGGGCTTTTGATTCAGTACCTAGGGACCTCCTGTGGGTTCAACTGAATATGATGGGAATAGATGAAAGATTACTTTTTTTTTTCCTTATCCAGAAACTATACTCTCCTACCAGTTGCCAAGTAAGACATGGGGATTCTGGTATATTAACACCTCAGACTTCAACAAATCGAGGAGTCAAACAAGGCTGCCTTTTGGCATCCTATTTATTTTTGAATGAGTTAGATTCTTCTTTGCACATGGTCGATGGTCGTGGTCCTACACTGGATCCTCAGTCCATCATTCTATTATTGTACACGGATGATGCTGTAGTACTATCTCGTACCCAGAAGGGCCTTAAGTGCCTTCTATCTGCTTTTGCCTTTTTTTGGTGAGAACAACTCTTTATCTGTTAATTTTGAAAAATCAAAAATCCTGGTGTTCTCAAGATCTTGGAAATGTTTCAGTTGACATATAAACAAAGAAGTCATCGAACAAGTCAACGTTTCAAATATCGGGGCATCCTCTTTCAGTATAATAGTAGTTGGACAGGTCGGAGGAAACAAGTAACAAACCTGGCCAAGTGTAGCCTGTCTGCAATTGCTAGGTTTTCCTGTGTGAAGGGCAGTCAATCCATTCCTGTGGCCATGTGAGTCTTCATTGCCATAGTCGTATCCCAAATACTTTATGGGATCCCTGTCTGGATTGGCTCCTTGAATCAACAGGTTGAGCAGATCCAGGCAATGTTTCTGCAGCATATCCTTGGACTGTCTAACTGTGTAAATTATTCAGCCATGTGCCTGGGGACACAACAGCATTTCCTAGTGACCAGAGCTTGGCTATCAACCTTAACATTCTGGTTACGCCTTTACTTTAGAACAGAACCTGAGAGTTATGTCTGTCTGCTGCTGTCAGACTTATTTACATCTAATTGGCCAACCTTAATACTGAGGAAAATACAATCTATTGGTATTCTCCTTGTCTCCCTGCTCATGTTAGGTGAATCTCAAATATCTAGAACATTGAGGCAGAGGATCCTTGACACTGAAAAACTAATTCTCTGTTCTGGTATTATTTCCTCCCATCTGAAGTTTAATATAACACTGAGAAATGGGCTTGTAGCTGACTATTTTTTACAGTTGAGAGCCCCACCATCAAGACGAGCTCTTATGGAGTTCCAGTTTAAGCGTTTCGCCGCTCGGACAGGACGGAGAGCACCGGAGAAAAAACTGGTGACCGGAAATAACATACCATCGACTCCCTCCCAGAACCAGGAAGCAGCTACAGACTTCTCTTCCTTGTTAGCAAGTGCACTGCGCCCTCTAATGGATCAGATGACTACTCTCAACACCAAACTGGGTAATGTGCAGAAACAGTTAAAGCAGATGGAGAAGACAACCACAGCAACCGAGAAAACGTTGAAAAAGATGGAAAAACAGACTGAGAGTATTAACAAAAGAGTGGATGAAGCAGAGAAGGAGAGATCCTCAGATAAAACCCAACTAATACAGCTCCAGCTGGAAAGATCCATGTATGTTCTATGTTTCCATGGAATACCTGAGGATAAGAATGAGGATTTAAAGGAACTTTTGGTGGTTGCCTTGGCCCCACGAATAGATTATAAACAAGAAGACTTAATTAAGGAAATTGATGTGGTGTATAGGACTTATCTGGATTTTATAAAGAAAAATAAATTTCCAGGGGAAACTTACTTAAAATTCACGAAACAATCAACCAGATAACTGGTGCTAAAGTCAACAATGGGGAAATCCTTAAAAATCAAGAATGAAGAGATACAATTTTTGAAAGACATCCCATTTGAAGTTAGAAAATGGAGGAAACTATACCGGATGCTTACTCTCTCCCTGCAAAAAAAGGGAACAAAGTATAGATGGCTATTCCCGGAAAAGTTGAGTTTTAAGGGGTCAAACGACTGGATGTCACTTTCAGTCTTACACAAGGAGTGATATCACACATTGGCGCAACACCGAGTTTATTCATTTTTATTAAAATTACTTATAGCCTGCCTTTCTCACGGGGATTCAAGGTGGATTACACAAAGTGAGTCAGTACAGTCACCAAAACGTAGGGCTGCCGGGTCCCTACCTTTACCTGGCGAGGGGGTCCAGGATATTCTCTGGGGTCTTCTGGTGCATGTGCAATGCGCACGTACCATGATAATGTCATCCAGAAGTGATGTCATCACATTGGGAACATCACGGGGGATGCTGTAGAGTTCGGCCAAAAAACTCTATGGTCACCATAGAGTTTTGGGGCGAACATTAGAGCTTCCCCACCCCTGCAATGTGCCCAGCACAATTACATCACCTCCGGGTGACATTATTGTGCTGGGCGTGTCAGGCGCCATGGACCTCTTCAGGGGCGGGGCTCCCCCCCCCAGCAAGTGGCCAGCAGGTAAATCGGGGGGGGGGTGAAATTGTGGGAAACCCTGCCCCTATCGGAGGGATGGCAACCCTAACAAAATAGGACATTCACTAACCCGTGCATTTGGATTTTAGACGTCTGAAGCCAACAGAAAGAACTGAAGCGTAGCATAACACATTTACATGGCACAACAAACGGTACAGAAATTACGTGATATTATTCTACTTAACAGTAGATGGTACACAGCAGTATGGACTACAGTCCTCAATCATTTAGCGAAGTAACTTTGTGAACCATTTTGTGCTGTGACACCCTGTTACCTGCACAGAAAAGCCCTCTTGAAGAGTTCAGTTTTGCATAGTTTGTGGAATCTCACCCAGAAGTGATGTCATCACATTGGGAACATCACGGGAGGATGCTGTAGAGTTCGGCCAAAAAACTCTATGGTCACCATAGAGTTTTGGGGTGAACATTAGAGCTTCCCCACCCCTGCAACGTGCCCAGCACAATTACATCACCTCCGGGTGACATTATTGTGCTGGGCGTGTCAGGCGCCATGGACCTCTTCAGGGGCGGGGCTCCCCCCACCAGCAAGTGGCCAGCAGGTAGATTAAGGGGGGGGGGGGAAATTGGGGGAAACCCTAACAAAATGGGACATTCACTAACCAATGCATTAGGATTTTAGACGTCTGAAGCCAACAGAAAGAACTGAAGCATAGCATAGCACATTCACATGGCACATCAAACGGTACAGAAATTACGTGATATTATCCTACTTAACAATAGGTGGTACACAGCAGTATGGACTACAATCCTCAATCATTTATCGAAGTGACTTTGTGAACCATTTTGTGCTGTGACACCCTGTTACCTGCACAGAAAAGCCCTCTTGAAGAGTTCAGTTTTGCATAGTTTGTGGAATCACTCCTCCTTTTCCCCCACTACGACCCTATTGAGAGGCAGCACAGCAAGGCCGGGAGGGCAGGAGGTCTCCCGCAGTGGCAGGAGATCTGGGAGCCCTACCAGCGCGGGCCTGAGGAAAACCCTTCCAAGTGCTCCCTTAGGGCCCTCATATGATATGAAAGGGTCTATCACCTGTGGCCTCTCTTTTCTCCCTGCAATTCTACCGGCCGGATTGGTCGACTGTCAAGAAACCAGGTCACATTTCAAGGGGCAGTCAACAGTTGCAAGCAGTGGTGACAAACGGAATAGGACTTCTTTTAAATGTGTTATCACACCTTTGCTCCCCAAGCAGCATTATTTAATTCATAGCTATTAGGTGTTTCTAGGCTTTCCTCACCACTTACTCTCTCTTTACACACAACTTTGTATTTGACTTCCTTTCTGACTGCTTGGATCTCCTCTCGTCACAGTCTTAATGTCCTGCCAACACCTACCACTGAAGTCGGAGCCTGGGCAGTCAATGTCTGGATGTCAAGGACAAATTTCTCATCCGATGTCATTTGCTATGGCTGTAGCCCCGGGCACAGAGAAAACCCACTTGCTGGAATTATTCCTGCCACAAACATATTAAATTGTATTTTTTTAAGGGCATAAAATCTCCTGCATTCGTTGTAGGACAGTTTGGAAGAAAGAAAAGCAAGGATAAGATTGTTGTGCTTGTTTCTTTCTTTTTTTTAAATTGCACTGATACTATTATTTATTCTGACTTGGAGAAATAAAGTGGGCAGGGACGTGGTTATGCCCATGCGCGAAGTGAAGTGGAGAGAGTTTGTGGTGCTGTTGCTGGTCTTGTGTCAACAGGAATTAACTGTCCAACCTCCGCTTGAACACTCCAAAGAGGGAGAACCCACAACTTCCCTAGGCAACCAATCCCACCACTGAACTGCCCTTTTTGTTAAAAAGGGCCCATTATGCATTGACAGCTTACGCCGGAGAATCCGGGCAGTCAAGCCTTTAAGCTTTACTTTGGGTTTGTGTGCCTGCCTTATGTGCCGTTCTTTTTTCCCCTCCGATGTATTTATTCCGCCTGCTACAACCAAAACCTGCATTTCCCCCCCTCAATGGGGTGGGAATGACACTTGTGACAGGAGGGGGGTAGAGTCCAAAGGTGTTTTCTTTTTTAAAAAACAAAACAATTCCCCTATTGCAGCTGCGCAGCAGTGTCCAGTAACCACCTTCCATTTAAATCCTCCTTGTTCAGTTCCATGAATGAAACTGACCAGAGCGGCTGCTAAGCTCACTCTTCTTCTTGACAGTGGATTCTCTGTTGTGATACTGAAAACTGTGGGGGGGGGGAGGGAAGGAGTTGACCCGATGCAAGTCTTCCCCGCTCCCTCCTGAAGAACTGTTTTCAAAGCTGCAGACTTATTGGCAAACTCCAATGCAGAGGGGTGCCAAGTCATGGTGGCAGGCAGATCGGGCAGCGGAAAATAAGGAGCCACATGAAAATCCCGTGGGATGCCTACTGCCAGGGAGGAGGGGGAGGGGGAGGAGGAGGAAGAGAAGAGGAGGAGGAGGAGGAGGGAGAGGAGATTGGATTTATACCCCGACCTTCACTACCCGAAGGAGTCTCAGAGCAGCTTACAAACTCCTTTCCCTTTCCCTCCCACAACAGACACCCTGTGAGGTAGGTGGGGCTGAGAGAGCTCTGACAGAAACAGGAACAGCTCTTATCAGAACTACAGCTTGCCCAAGGCCATCCAGCCAGGTGCAAGTGGAGGAGTGGGGAATCAAACCCGGTTCTCCCAGATCAGAGTCAGCACACTTAACCACCACACACCAGACTGGCTCTCTTGGAAAATCAAGACAAGAGACCGGTGCAGCATGAGCAGATGATGATGTTAAACCATGGGGGTGGGCACCAGGAGGCATGGGAGGCGAGGATTTCAGTGTGCAAAAGGGGGGATCTAATGGGTGGTCTAGCACAGGAGGGGGGTGGAACGTTAGAAAACCAAGATGAGGGGCAGGCATGGCAAGGGTGGCTTATGATGCTGTCAGGGGGGTCGGTGCCCAGAGGTGCAGAAGTCAAGGAAACTAGGGTCCAAAGTGCAAAGCAAGGGGGGGAATCACCACAAGGTAAAGGTTCCCTTGCTCGAAAGCCAGTCAAATCCGACTCTAGGGTTGTGGTGCTCATCTCCGTTTCAAAGCCAAAGAGCCAGCGCTGTCCGAAGACATTTCCATGGTCATGTGGCCGGCATGACTAAACACCAAGGCACACGGAATGCTGTTACCTTCCCACTGAAGTGGTCCCTATTTATCTACTTGCAATTTCTTGCTTTTGAACTGCTAGGTTGGCAGGAGCTGGAACTAGAGACGGGAGCTCACTCCGTCATGCGGCACACTCGGGTCTCGAACTGCTGAACTACCGACCTTCCACAGCCTGCAGTTCAGCGTCTTAACCACTTGAGCCACCGGAGCTCCAATCACCATAAAACCACTCTCAGAAAAGCTGGGTAAACAGAAAACTGAGTGCTGAAGGGAAGAAAAACAATGCAGAATGGGGGGGGGACACCCTGATGGACATGCACAGTGAAAGAGATGGGGATGCAGAACGACAAAGAAAACCCAACCAACATGCACAGTGAAAGTGAGGCAAGACACCAGTGCATAATAGGCCAAGGTTTCCCTAATAGCCTGCTGATAACTGCCTGCCCATAATTTAAACCCATTATTATGTGTCCTGTCCTCTACTACCACTGGAAACACCTCCCTATTCTCCCCTAAATGATAGCCATTCAATACCTTAAAAGAGTAGTCATATCCCCCCCCACCTAATGTTCTCTTCTACCGGCTGAGCATTCCCACTTCCTGCAGCCTTTCTACATAATAAGGCTTAGTCTCCAAACCCCTCATCACCCTCCACGTTAGCCTCACTTTGTGATAAGGTTGTCAATCTCCAGGTAGGAGATCTCCTGGAATCGTAACTCATCTCCAGGCTACAGAGTTTACAAGAGTGAATGGCAGCTTCTGTGAGCAGACTCTATGGTGTACCATAGACTCCAGGTGATATACCTCCCCAAACTACCCCTTCCGCAGGTACTATCCAAAATATCTAGGAGATTCCCAGGCTGGAGTTGGCAATCCTACTTTGATGTACAGTCTAAGCGTACATAAGCTTTGAGGCTGTGGGGATACACATCCCTTGCCTACTCACCCTGTGCAACAGCTAGATTCAAGTCCAGTAGCACCTTAGAGTTCAGTGCAATTTTTGGGGTACAAGATTTTGAGAGTCAAAGCTATCTTCATCAGAAGGTAGAGATCAAGATTTTGGGGGTATACCAGGGCTCTTTTTGTAGCAGGAACTCCTTTGTATATTAGGCAACACACCCCTAATGTAGCCAATCGTCCGAGAGATTACAGTAGCTCCTGTAAGAAGAGCTCTGTAAGCTCTTGGATGATTGGCTACATTAGGGGTGTGTCGCCTAATATACAAAGGAGTTCCTGCTACAAAAAGAGCCACCATTCAAGAGTCAAAGCTACCTTCATCAGAAAGGAGTTTAACTCTTGAAAGCTTACAGTCCCCAAATCTTCTTGGTCTCTAAGCTGCTACTGGACTTGAATCTGCAGACCAAGATGGGCACCCTCTGAAACTATAATCTTGTCCAAGAGAACCCACTACATGGTATTTGTGACTGAAAACAGCTATACAAGATGATCATGGCTACGCATCCAGCCATGTGTGAAAATTAACAGCTAATAAATGGGTATGCAAATTCAGTTCTCTGTCCCCCTCTAATATCTGGAATGGTTTCACGTAACATGGCAGAATGGCCGTGTGATCGACTGCATTTTTAAGAAGCTTAGAAGTGCTGTACAGACAACTGGAGGACTGTGAAGGTTTAATTCTGCACGGAGCCAGAGAGCCATGTGTGGCAGGCTTTTCCGAGAGATCTGATTGGCTAGAATCAGCTGAGCAGGGTGAAACTTTACTGCTGAATGCTGAGGAGGAGAATTCATTCAGAATTCAGCCCTAAATGAGAGCAGGTTAACACAGATGGGAGAACTGGGGAAAGTTGGTAAGGACAAGTGGGTAGTTAGATGGAGATCCCCATTTGGGCCAATGAAAGGGGATCGATCTTCTAGTGAGAGGAGAATTTCCCTACCCAGTCAAACAGGGAGTTAGCTCTGAAGAGTGCAGAGATCCCTGGTCTGGTGTGGTTAGAAACTGCCTTTGGAGACCTTAAGAGTCAGTACTGGTGTTTCAAGAGAAGGGATTTGGGAACTGGAATGAGTGTACCAGCTTTCTGGAAACCAAAAGAGTCAGAGAATACTCAAAAGAAAGGGTACTGGAGTGTTTGGGAAAACACTGGAACAAAAGCTTCTCAACATAAAGATTTAAGCCACTGTGAAAAGTTTAAGAAACTCTCATTAGACTGAAACATAAGAACTGAACTCTGTGCATTTGCTGGTTTTCGTTCGGAAATTTCCAGTCCCTGATTTCACCTATCTTTCTCCCTCTATGTTAAATAAAAATAGTGTGTTATTTCTTGAATTTCAAAACACCTCTAGTGTCATTTAAGTTGTTTAAATTAAAGCGGGCTCCTGATCCTTCCCTCAGGATACATGAGCCAACAGCCAGATATCATATTGTGGGACAGCCAGAGTTCATCAGCAAAGAATACATTACTAGGGCAGTTCAGTCAGTAAAGGGAAAGAAAAACGGAGGGAAAATCTTGCCTCTGAGGGAGGGAAGTGGACAGGGCCATTATTATAGGCCATAAGTCAGAACTTTAATAAATAGCCACTAAATGAAGATAAATGTTAGAAAGTCCTGGGCAGGACAGATCAGATCGACTGGCACAAAGAGTTGCTGTCTGCTCTCAATGCCCTTTGAAAGGCTGCTGTGCCTCTGCTTTCACAAGCACCTACATGAAGACACACAGCCAGTGTTCCCTCTAAGCTGAGTTGGCGTAAGCTAGCTCACCCATTTTTGTCTTAGCTCAGGAGGGATGGCTCCAGAGCAAACCAATTTAGGCAGGAGCCAAATTGCTCGCTGACAACTTTCATGCCAGTAGCTCACAAAGTAGAATTTTTGCTCACAAAACTCCACAGCTTAGAGGGAACATTGCACACATCGTGGTCCCATCCAATATTCCACTTTTTTTTTTTAAAAAAAAGGCAGGACCAACATAAAATTACTTGTGAAATACAGGAAAGGTAGCAGTTGACAGAAAGATGATCAGTAGCCCCCTTTCACCCAATTTAAATTTCCCCCCCGTTTGAAGTCTGGTGCAAACCTCCATCCAAATGCAATTAGCTTCACTGGAAATATTAATGTCTGATCCTTCTGGACAAAGCGCCAACTGATTAAATGACCCGAGACGTGACTTGTGATGTCTATATTAAGGAAATGCAAATGAGGACAGAGGGATCAGGCTTCGCATGTGCTGAGACATGCATCGGATAAGTGAAATAAAATATAATAGAACAGTTCCTTTTTCATTCTTAATTTAAGAATGTCCATATGGAGAACTCTCAGTAGAGTCCCAGGTGAGGTTTCTGTTTAGTTATTTCTACAGATTTACTTTTCCCTCTCAATGAAAGAAAAAGAAAGATGACGGCATAACAGATTAAACAGATTAAAGCAGTTTACACTGTGATAACAAAATCCCATGGAGCTGCGGTGGCTCAAGTGGTTAAGACGCTGAACTGCAGGCTGAACTGCAGGTCGGTAGTTCAGCAGTTCGAGACCCGGGTGCGCTGCATGACGGAGTGAGCTCCCGTCTCTAGTTCCAGCTCCTGCCAACCTAGCAGTTCGAAAGCAAGAAATTGCAAGTAGATAAATAGGTACCGCTTCGGTGGGAAGGTAACAGCGTTCCGTGCGCCTTGGTGTTTAGTCATGCCGGCCACATGACCACGGAAACGTCTTCGGACAGCGCTGGCTCTTCGG
>NW_015169818.1:467499-481218 GCF_001447785.1 Gekko japonicus | reverse complement strand
GTCTTTCCAAACATCTGTGAGGGCTAGGGCTGCTGGGTCTGTTGGAAACTTACCGGGAGTGGGGAGGGAAGAAGCTGGAAATAAATGCTATGTGCTTATGTCACCCAGAATTGACGTAGGCACATCAGGGATGTCGGGGGCGACACTGCTTTCTGGGCAAAACCTCTATGGTAGGGATTAGCTTCTAATCATTGAGTTTTGCCCAAAAAACAGAGTGTCCCCCCTCGATGTCACTGATGTAGCCTTTATTTCTGTCCCACACCGGGGTTTTTGGCACTTGGCAACCCTATGTGTAACTTGTCCATGTCTAGCATGGATGCAAAGTATCTTAAATTTATATTTTTAAATGTATTTCTAATTTGAAAAAGTAAGCCAACCTAGGCTGATAATAAATAATGAAAAGAAAACACTGTGTGTTGTCACAACACCTTTCAGATGGAAATGAAGATGTTATGAGGTGTGTGTGGGGGGGAAACCTCAGGTAATGAATCCTTCGAATACCACTTATGTTCCAAAATACCACCTCTTGGTATTATAATGCATGGGTTCCAGAAGTGAAGAACTGCAAACCAAGCGAGGAGTGGGAAAAAAGGAGATGAAGGATAAAGAGCCGCAACGGAAAGTCAAGTGTATACAAGACAGTACAGCGCAAAGTTCTCCAAAATCTTCTCTTAGACTGCTGCAAATAGCTCATTGATAAAATGCCAGCTCTGTACATGGTTTCTCATGGAGGCAAAAAGAAGCTGCCTCTCTATCTATTGTTTCCTTGTGGGTGAAATATATATCTTCGGCTCTATGAGGGCAAGGAGGACTGTTCTGTTTACTTTACTCTGAGAAATGCTGGATACACGGGAGACATCAAATTATTCTCATCCTTACTGATAGTCTCCTAAGAGCATTGAGCTGAAAGCTGGGGGAAATGAGCTGCTATTCCTTATCAAGTAGGTTGCCCATGTTCACAGCTAATTCCATGTTCACTTTCGTAATTCCAGGGGGGATTTCCTGGGGACAATCCCCACTCCCCACACTTGCTTAATAGAGCAGTGGGGGGCAGGGGATGAAGAGAGAACAGCACTGATTGGAGCCTGGACATCAGTTTTTCCCATTTATTATGTTATTTACTTTACATCTCACCTTTCTCTTCCACTGGGGACACAGAGCAGTGGGGGCAGGGGATGAAGAGAGAAAAGCCCTGATTGAAGCCTGGACATCAGTTTTTCCATTTATTATGTGATTTACTTGACATCTCACCTTTCTCTTCCACTGGGGACCCAAAGTGGCTTACCTGGTTCTCCCTCCTCCATTTTATGTTCACAACAGCCCTGTGAGGTAGGTTAGGCTGAGAGTGGTGTGACTGGCCTGAGAGCCACCCAGAAAATTTCCATGGCAGAATGGAGAGTCAGACCTGGGTTTTTCAGATCCTAGTCTGACATTTTAATAACTACCCCATGCTAGCTCTCTGATCTGAAATAGAACATGGTGTCAGGGCTCTTTGGGAATTTCCAAATCTCTACGGCTTTTACAACAGAGATTTGAAAGTTCCTAGAGCAACAGTGGCCACAGGATTGGAAAAGGTCAGTGTACATTCCAATCCCAAAGAAGGGCAATGCCAAGGAATGTTCAAACTATCACACAATTGCACTCATACCACACGCTAGCAAGGTCATGCTCAAGATCCTACAAGCTAGGCTTCAACAGTATGTGGATAGAGAACTGCCAGAAGTACAACTGGGTTTCGAAGAGGTAGAGGAACTAGAGATCAAATTGCCAACATTCGCTGGATTATGGAGAAAGCAAGAGAGTACCAGAAAAACATCTACTTCTGCTTCATTGACTATGCTAAAGCCTTTGACTGTGTGGATCACAACAAACTATGGCAGGTCCTTAAAGAGATGGGAGTACCAGACCACCTCACATGTCTCTTGAGAAACCTGTATAAGGGTCAAGAAGCGACAGTTAGAACCGGATATGGAACAACTGATTGGTCTGGCATAGGAAAAGGAGTACGACAAAGATGTATATTGTCACCTTGCTTATTTAATATATATGCAGAGTACATCATGCGAAATGCTAGCCTGGATGATTCACAAGTGGGAATTAAGATTGCTGGGGAAAACATCAACAACCTCAGATATGCAGACGATACCACTCTAATGGCAGAAAGTGAAGAGGATCTTAAGAGCCTCTTGCTCAGGATAAAAGAGGAGAGCGCAAAAGTGGGCTTGAAGCTCAACAACAAAAAAACTAAAATCATGGCATCCGGCCCCATCACTCCTTAACAGATAGAAGGGGAAGTCGTGGAAGTAGTGACAGACTTCACGTTCCTGGGATCCCAGATCACCGCAGACTGTGACAGCAGCCATGAAATTAAAAGATGCCTGCTCCTTGGGAGGAAAGCGATGGCGAACCTAAACAGCATGATAAAAAGTAGAGACATCACCCTGCCAACAAAAGTCCGCATGGTCAAAGCAATGGTATTCCCAGTAGTCATGTATGGCTGCTGGAGAAGCCTATTGAGAGTCCCTTGGACTGCAAGAAGATCAAATCAGTCAATCCTAAAAGAAATCAACCCTGACTGTTCCCTGGAAGGCCAGATAATGAAACTGAAGCTCAAATACTTTGGCCACCCAATGAGAAGGGAGCACTCCCTGGAGAAGACCCTGATGCTGGGAAAGATTTAAGGTCAAAGCGGGGACGGCAAAGGATGAGATGGTTAGACAGTGTCATCGATGCGACGAACATGAAGTTGAGCAAACTTCAGAGGACAGCAGAAGACAGGAAGGCCTGGCGTGGTCTGGTCCATGGGGTTGCAAAGAGTCGGAGTCGACTGTGCGACTGAACAACAACAAAAAAGAGCTTCATGATGTCACATCCTGTTCTAAAACAGGAAGTGCAGTCCTCACCCTCCCCAACGCACCCAGCAATACTCGCTGCTGATCCAGTCTCCATCCCAATCCCAAGGGAAGTTGCTCTGGCAATTGTCAGTGACTGCCCTCCACCCCGTGCTGTGAAACTGTGTAACACTGGGTCCATAAGGAAGAGGCTGCATGATGTAATGGTAGAGCTGGTATTCAGAGGTTCATTGCCTCTGGGTGTGGAGGTTCTCTTTAGTCAACATGGCCAGTAGTCACTGATAAGCCTCTCCTCCACAATTATGTCTAGGACTTTTTTAAAACCATCTACACTGGGCAGAATAATGAGTTTGACCCTACTGTTGATGTGATTGCTTGTTTTAGTGGTCTTACATGTGTACTGTTTATCATTCTTTGTAAACCACCTCCAGTTCTTTATAGACGCAAAACGGGACAGGCAGAGGTATTTTAAAATTAAACAAATGTATCCACTTCCCCGTCCCCCGCGTAAGTGCACCTCTGGCAGTGAACATGGATAACCTTCTTGATAAGGAATATCATCTCACCCCCCCCCCAATAATTGGAAAGTTGTGAATCCAAAATGTGCTCTGATATCCATAAACAGGGCTTTTTTGTAGAAAAAGCCCAGCAGGAACTTATTAGCATAATAGGCCACACCCAACAACAGAAACTCATTAGCATATCCAGCCACACACATGACAGCATAGCTCATTAGCATATTAGGCCGCACCCCCATGTTACCAGAAGTGTTGACATCAAGCCACACCCACCTTTTGCTTCTTATTCTGTTTACCTTGTTTGTTGTCAAAACCCACGGCCTTTTTTTGTAGCAGGAACTCCTTTGCATGTTAGGGCACACACCCCTAATGTAGCCAATCTTAATGAGTTTCTGCTATTGGGTGTGGCCTATTATGCCAATGAGTTCTTGCTGGGCGTGGTCAACTTGGGAGCCAGCCGGAACTCCTGTCCTTTGCATTCTTGCCCAAAGATAGCCCTGTCCATAAATAATTAAATTCCGTCATACGGTAAGTCAATCAGAGACTTTACATGAAAATTTAAAAAAACCCAAAACTAAATGGAAGATTTCCGGTGTGTCGTTCCACAACGAGAAAACTGTAGCCTATGGACTCAAGTCTTGATTTATGGCAACAATAATTCTGATTTCAATTAGGCTGTACTAGTTCTCTTGTGCCTTATTTTTTCCCCCTTAGAGGGGGATGAAATTAAGGATGGCACCCCTGCGATCAGCTCCTAGCAGCACCTTTTCTGCGTCGGATGAAATGACTGCCACCAGAGTATCCACAATTGTACTAAAACGCCTACTAATGAGCCCCTCGTAGAAGCTCTCCAGGAAGGGCCACGGTACACTCTGTTTGTCAATTTCTTTGTCTCTCCGTTATCTTACATCATCTGGGAAAATATTTACAAATCTGTTGGCTCGATCGGGGTATTAGACTTTTTTTAGCCTTAATTATGAAATCTGTTGTGATTTCACAATGCATAAATATTCTCTCACATGGCGGTGCTAATGACCGCTAACAAGATTCTATTGGCCCCTCTGGTATCATTTTTTACTCCTCCCGTAATATGGGTGTGTTTGTATGCACAGCTTTCTAAATCCACTGAAGTCAATGGGCTTAGGACGGCATTACTCTGCTTAGGATGGGACTGTAAGGCTGCAATCATATGCACAATTAGACCCGGCATAGGCGCAAATGCTGGGCAGACTTGCTGCTTCTTGATTTTTGAGCAGTATTTTTTTTTATCATTCAATTTATATCCTGCTCGAACCTCGAAGGATCTCTGAGCGGCTTACACACAATCACTGGTTCCTAACTAAGGCCACAATTATATGGGGGGGTGACTTCCTACCAGCACCCGGCAGCAGGGCTTGTTGTTGGAGTCTGGCTTCTTCTGGTGGCCTCGGATGTTGGCGCTCCACTGGCACTATGACCTTTAAGAAACTTTCCCTGTGTTGATGCAGCCTGAAATTAGGTATAAATTAAGGTGCAGCACATGGCAGGCTAAGGACCCTTATTCCTCCTTGACTGACCATTCTGGCTTAGTATATGCCAGTTTTTGAGACTGGGGTGAGTTTTCCTTGCAGCTCCAAATTTTTCAAATAATTATATCCTGTATGCATTCTCACTTGTGTATATATTTTTCAAATATTTACATTCTGTATGCATCCTCATTTGTATATGTTTTGAATTTGCTTTCAGTCCCATTACAGTCATGCTTGAATAAGAATTATTCGAAACGCAGCATCAGGCATCCGGATTACGCGTCTGCTTTTTATGGCTCAGAAAATTTGATGACTTGCACTCCAATTTGGACTCTGATATTGCTTCTATGCTGGAGTAGATACATGGAAAGACTGTAGACTCTGTTTCTATTATGCTTTATTATTGCACTTTGGCCAATTGATTTATATTATAATTGCTGTTATGCTTATTTGATTTATATTATACTTGCTGTTATGCTTAATTGATCATTATATACTTGCTTATTTGCTTCTATGTTCATTTTTTTGCCAGTGGTGTTTTCTTTTTTGCTTCTTGCATTGTACACTGGCTTCCCCCCTCCCCCCCTTTTTGGGCAGATTTAAAGGGCAGATCAGACAACAACATCTGGGGAGCATCCTGCAGCCATTGCCAACTCATCCTGCTCTGCTGCAGAAGCGGAGTTAGAAGACACCGGGGAAACTCTGGTAGTAAATGGGTTGCGACGGGCCACGGATGGACTTCCCCATGTCTGATCACTCCAGTGTGCTCTAATGCTGTTGGGATGGTCTGATCAGGCCATCCCGACCCCCGTGCCATCCCCCCCCCTTCGCAGTATGCACATCATCACAAACTCTATAGGGAGCCCTCAGTGCGGAGGTGCAATCCATCAATTCCTTGTTTAAGCGCATGGGGAACAAACGGCACACACACACACACAAAATTACTCACCCGCAGTTGCGTCTGATCACACCCTGATGGACTGCACCCGCAGCTTCAAAGGGAGGTGTGATTGTGCAACCGTGGGTCAAATTCCTCCAGAGGAAATAGCCTCACCCCCCATTTTATCTGGCATGTGTGACCACAACCTTAATGTCACAAAATCACTCCAAGTCAGCTATGTCACCAATACCAAAATTGTTCAAGTGAGGATTTTTGACTAGGGAGATCACTTGGTGGTGAATAGTGCCATCATCACAGCCAGCTCATGGAGACCCCGTAAGGTTTTCGAGGCAAGAGACGAATAGCGATGGTTTGTTATTGCCTGCCTCTGCATAGCAACCCTGGACTCCATAGGGAGCCACCCGAAGAATGATGAACACATGGAATTCACTGCCACAGGAGGTGGTGGTGGCTACAAGCATGGATGGCTTCAAGAGGGAGTTGGATAAACATGTGGAGCAGATGTCCATCAGTGGCTAGGAACTCTGGGGCAAGTGATGCTCTGTATTCCTGGTGCTGGGCGGGGGCAACAGTGGGAGGGCTCCTCGTGTCCTGGCCCCACTGCTGGACCTCCTGAGGGCACCTGGTATTTTCGGCCACTGTGTGACACAGAGTGTTGGACTGGATGGGCCATTGGCCTGATCCAACATTGGCTTCTCTTCTGTTCTTATGACTTCCCTGGTGGTCTCCCATCCAAGTACTAAACAGGGCCCACCCTGCTTAGCTGCCAAGATCTGATGTGATTGGGCCAGCCTGCGACACGCAGATTAGGACAGAAACCACTCGCTTAATGCAGAGTAAATTTTTTTTCAGTTAGCCCACTCCCCACTTAGAATTGTGGGGGATGGCCCGAAAGGCATAGCTTTGTGCAAAATAAATGCCCCCTCACAGGTCTCAATGCTGCAGAAATAACCAGGTTTATAGAATTTATGAGAAGTCAAACCAGATCTGTAGAAATCTGCAAAGGACTTAAATCAATCTATTTCAGGTTGCTTTCATACCCTGCCCTTCTCCCCAGTTTTTCAGTTACTGGTAAAGTCTCGAAACCTAACTGAAACTAGACCACAAGTGCTATTATTACTAATTCCACAGGGGAGGGAAAGGCAGGCTTTAAAAGGACACTTCTTCCCCCTCCCCTTTCAAACGGATAACAATAATAACAATAATAACAATAATAACAATAATAACAATAATAGCAATAATAACAATAATAACAATAATAACAATAACGACGACAATAATAATAATAATAATAATAATAAATAATAATAATAGAATGAGGAACTCAGTTTTGGTTAGCAAAACCAAGCAGGGGTTCAAGGGCTATATTCTCTCTTCCCTTCTTGGGCGGTCCCAATTTGAACGGTGGAATTTACTATCAACAGACTGAAGGAGAACTCTGATCTCCCTCATGACTGTTGTGTCCTTTAAAACCAGTCTTGGGTCCCGATCAGATGGGTCTTTAGATCTGCGCCAGGCACTGGTGCCTCATGGATTTAAAGGTAGACCAGACAGCAACATCTGGGAAACGTGCCTCTTCTGTGATCATTCCACTTTGCCATGCTTCGGAGCCGTACTTAAAAGATACTAGTTAAAGTCTGGATTTTTCACTTCCCGATGGGCCAATTGCGGACTTTCCCCCGTCTGATCGTTCCAGTGCACAATCCTCCCATCGGGATGGTCTGACATCAGACCATCCTGAGCAGGCACCATGTTAAAAAAATTCTTAGTGATATGCGCATAAACGTGTAAACGCACGGCAGTCACAGAGCTCCGCTCAAACGTTCCGGACAGTTTCATGTCTCTAAACGGCCCATGAATTTTATGAACTGTGTTAATTAAAAAAGTACCTAGAGGGAGGTACCACTGCCGGTGCTTTAACCATTCAACTCTGCGCATGCGTGGAAAACAAGTGCACATTGAGGTGTAGATGTGCATGCGCAAACAGAATTTTTTTAAAAAGCCCGACCGCACAGCTCCTTCAGGTGGATGCAGTCTAGACAATCCACTGATGAGTACATGCATGGTAAGGGGAGCTGTCTGGTTGTGCAATGCCGGATAAAAAAGATCAGGATCAAATTAGAGCCAGGCCAATTGTGGTATTAGCTGCCCATCTGAACGCACCCTTGGAAATTCCCAGTTGGATCCAAAGTGCCACACCTGGGATTATCCTCATGGTATTTCCCTGATGCCAATCACTCCCCTGAAGCCATTTGCCCAACAACGGGAAATAAGATAGCCCATGAATGATACCCAACTGGGATCTGCTGCTGTCCCATCTAGATGAGACCTTAGGTTGCCAACGTGTGGCTGCTAAACTTGTCCTTTACCCAGGATAACGCTGGTGCCTGTGGTGAGAGCCACGTTTTGCCCCATCTCATATTGCTAACCCATTTACAATGACCTACAGCATCCAATAGGAACCTTTAAGAATCGATGATGTTCCTTTCTGAACAGACACATGAATCCATGTATGATATTTGATAATTTGTCTTAGGGGCAAAATAAATAAACGAGACTGTGATCATACGAGTATAAATCTTCAAGGCTTGGATCCATTGATGATTTCTACTGATGGAAGGGATTTCCATCAATTTGCAGGGATTTTTCCTCTCCCACTGTAGTCCAACCCCCTAATTCCTGTTTCTGGGAGATGGTGGACCCGGAAGGAACATCTTGGGGGAGGGGGGGAGAGATCTGCAGGAGCAGAGAATCCTACTTAGCTTCCGATTTTGGACTAGCTTGGACTAGACCCAGTTTGGTGTAGTGGTTAGGAGCACAGACTCTAATTCCCCACGCCTCCACATGCAGTTGCTGGTGTGACCTTGAGTCAGTCACAAGTTCTCTCAGAGCTGTTCTCTCATGAGCAGTCCTCAAAAGAGCTCTCTCAGCCTCACCTACCTCACAGGGTATCTGTTGTGGGGAGGGGAAGGGAAAGGAGATTGTAAACTGCTCTGAGACTCTGAGTAAAGGGCGGGGTATAAATCCAATCTCATCCTCCTCCTTCCCAGGTCAAGGCTTTGCCATAGATTTTATTTTTGGCACAGACTTATTCAGATTATCTCCTAAAATCTTTTTTTATGCTGAGAATGGTGTGGTTTAAGACTTCTCATGTGTGTGTGTGTGGTATTTAGAGATTCTGAATGTAAGGTGCCAGAACATTATGCCAGTTTAGCCTTAATCCTATGTTTGGGGGGTGGCAGCAGTAGTTTAAGAGCATATTTTCAATGAGCAAAAGGCATTATGTGCATGTCCACAGGGACACATTTCTTTACACCTGCAAGTGGAAGCCAGATGCCCTGCCAAGAGTGATTAAAAAGAGATGCCAGGCTGAGTGAAAATGGGTGCATAGTTGCTGTTATATTTCCTCCAGCCTTCCTTCCCAAGGCCAAACTTACTTGTGAAGGTAATTTCCCCACTGCAAATCGCATAGGCAACACCACAAGAATAGAGCTCTCATTCATATTCTCTACCCAGCATTCTCGCTTGTTGCTTTTGACATTAAAGAGAAAGGAAACAAACAAGAATGAGGTGATGGATCACAAGGGGGTGAACAGGAATTCCATTCAAGCCAGTAAGTAAGGAATTAACTGATTCAGGAAAAAAAGTTCTTGCCAGGGGTCATTTCCTGCAGGAGCGCACAGGGGCGGAGCTCCGGCAGTAAAGATCTCAGGGGGCGGGCACATGCAACAATCCCCACCCCCTGCTCCCAGCAGCCCTCAGTCAGAGCAAGAAGCAGCCAGGTAAGTTGCAGAGCCCCCCAGCCCAAAACAGTCCAGTGGCACCTTTAAGACCAAGTTTTATTCAGGTACAAGCTCTCCCTCCTCTGTGAGGACAGATCTGCATATCCCCCCCCCCAATAGCTAGCAATCCAAAACAGTCCAGTGGAGCCTGAGTGGTGGGTGTTGCCTTCTGACACACTTCCGGTGATGTCAGGGCGTGTGGCATATGCAAATAAGTTACGCTAATGAGTTATGCTAATGAGCCCCTGCACCTCTTTGTCTACGAAATGACCCCTGGTTCTTGCTACTTCCCTTCTCCCATCCATGGCAAGATGACTGAGTAAAAAAACCTGCTTACACCTTTCCCTTTATACCTCCTTCAGGAAAAGGGGTCAAGACTTTTTTTTAATGAAAGCTGAAAATGTGGAATAACAGAGAGAAACCTAAATACGTTGTGGGTTTTTTTTTGGTTAAATGCTGAAAGAAGCTATTCTAAGCAGCTATTACTCAGAAGTAAGTCCAATTTATTCAATGGTACTTACCCCCAGGAAAGTGTTCTTAAGATTGCACTGAAACTTTTCTCAGAATCCACTCAAAGTGTTTTCAGGCTGCAGAAAAGCTTAAAATACAGAGGCTTTGCCAGGTGATATATGATGGCAGTTTTGGTTCCCAGCCTCATTTGCCAGCCTCCTGATTTCTCATGCTTCAGCCTGCCACTTGCCAGGTGGCTGGCGGGGCAAAACCCTACCCCCAACGGCAATGGCTGGGTGTGACATCCCTAACATGATGATGTCACACAGAAGTGACATCGTCACGCTGGGGACATCATGTGGCAACACTCTGGTATTTTGGGCAGAATTCAATGGCAACCATAGAGTTTTGCCCAAAATACCAGAGTGTCACACAACGTCCCCGGCATGATGACATAACTTCCATGTGACATCATCACTCCGGGGACGTCGCACGCAGAAGCTCCCTCCCACCGGGAAGTTCCCTCCCACCCCCTGTCAGCAGAAGAAAATGACCTAGTAGCCCTAGTTAGCTTTACTAAATTTCACCAGAATGAAGATAAAGAGAGAAATAAAACTTTGTTCAAACATCTTGGAGTATCATGAGGTATTGTCTAATGTTTAGTTCAGTGCAGTCCACACTAAGATCTGTTGACAATATTACACTTGAAGCCGATATTACACACAAGGGCAGAAAAGGGGAGTTGCCAACCCATGCTTTTCTTCAGCCCTACTATAGTTCAATACATCACACATTTGAAAGGTATCAGAAATAGGAAAACTGAAACAAATACAACCAATGGAAACCTGAATGGCCACCGCCGTCAAGTCAACCTTTGTCCAAGGGCTACGATGACACAGTTTTTGAAAAAGTCACTTAGCCCAATGGACAACCATAGCTTCTGATGTTTCACTGCCTCTCGAGAGCTTCCACCAGTCAGGAAATGAGCCAAATGGGCTATCTCAGCCAATCTCATTGCTCAAGCAGACGAGCAAATATCCCAGACAGGCAATCCCCAATGTAGTATTTGTGGACACCACAGTGCCCCACCAGTTTGCTTCCTGGCACTCGCCTGCTTCTTCCCCCAAAACATCTCTTCTCCAAGCAAACAGCCAGTTCTCCAGGCTTTCCTCCACTTGAACACACGGAGCTGCCTTCTACTGAATCAGACCATCGGCCCACCAAGGTCAGTATTGTCTTCTCAGACTGGCAGTGGCTCTCCAGGGCCTCAGGCGGAGGTCTTTCACATCACCTACCGCCTGGTCATAGAATCATAGAATGTTCGAGTTGGAAGGGACCTTGCAGGTCATCCAATCCAACCCCCTGCACTTTGCAGGAGCATAGCCGAAAGACAGCCCTACAACATACCTGAAAGATGGTCATCCAGCCTCCGCTTGAAAACGTCCAGCGAAGGAGCCTCCACCACCTCCAAAGATAGTCTGTTCCACTGCTCAACCACTCTTACAGTTAGGAAGTTTCTCCTGATATTTAGCCGGTAACGACTCCCTTGTCATTTCCACCCATTAGATCTAGTCTTGCAATCCGGAGCAAGAGAGAATAGACCTGCTCCATCTTCTACATGACAGCCCTTCAGATATTTGAAGACTGCAATCATGTCCCCTCTAAGCCTTCTCTTTCCCAGTCCTTTTAACCCGAAATGCCTGGGATTGAGCGTGGCACCTTCTGCATACCAAGCAGGTATTCTACCACTCCAAGCCATGGTCCCTCTCACTTAATTGCAGCAAGTGGTTCAGATGAAGCATCACTTTACATCTGTAGGGAGCATCCATTATCGGAGGATGCTTGGTTTGGAACCTCCTAACATTCTGTGGGACCTCACAATATTTTGTGGTTGGGACCAACTCCTATGGAGGTTATTCTGTTATGGAGGTCATTACCTTTTCTTAAATCCCTCCCCCCCCCCATGCCTACAGGTTCAACAAGATTGGTAACCCCTTAGGGCTCCCAAATGGGGGCGGGTAAACCCCCGCTTTGGAGGCCCGATTTCCGCCGCCGCGGAATCAGGCCCCGGGGGGAACTTCGTCCCCTGAAGTGCAGCGTGGCTGCGTCACTGGAGGTGACACAACCACGTCGCTCACATTGGGGGCGTGGCCCCGATTGTCGGAGGGAAAACTTCTTACCCCGCCGGTAAGAAGAATCAACTTGGCAACCCTAGAACCCCTGCCCTAGAGAATATATCCATTGTTTGACTGTACTATTTCAGACTGCCAGTATGGGGTGAAAACACAAGTGCCTCCTCCCCTAGAAAATACTCCATTAGCAGACAAAATCCTCATGTCAGAACAAGGCCCTCTGGAATTTTCTTTTACTGTCTTACTAGTTTCACTGTTTTGTGCAGGATAGAAATATTAGGTTCATTGGCAGTGAAATTCCCCTGTACTTTGTGCCATGTTCCTGCTCCTTTGGGTGATGGATCTATTTTGGAATTAAAAAAATAATAATCATGCATTTCGTATTTGATATATCCTCCCGTAGCCCCTGAGGTACAATACAAATGCACAATAATGCATGTCCTTCTCCATTTAGAAGCCCCTGATTGCTGGTCATTTTTAAAAAACATTGCCAGATTGTAGATTTTTATTATTATTATTTCTTTATTTCATTAATGCTGACATCATAGGAAATGGCCAGAGCTGGATGGTGATGCTCCACTTTGGAGCGCTCTAAGCGGAATCAAGCAAATGCATTTGGAATTCAATAACTGAAAACAACAAAACTGGAAATACAAAATCGATACATGGATTAATGGCCCATTTATCCTCTCCATCTCCACTTTCTCTCTCTCTCTCTCTGCCAATAACCACCTGCTGTTCCCAAATCATTATTTCATAACCTTACATTGAAATAAAATCAGATAAATAAACCAGAACTCTACTGAATTTCTTTTGTTTTAGGAGTTTTTGGTATTTAAATTTACAATTTAAAGCAGGGACAAAAAACAAAGAGGCATAATCTATAAGGTTGTCAAATGGGCCCAGGGGGCGGGGAATCCCCCGCTTTGGAGGCCCGATTTCTGCGGCGGCGGAATCGGGCCCCGGGGGGAACTCCGCCCCCGAAGCTGCGTCACCAGAGGTGACGCAGCCACGTCGCTCACGTTGGGGGCGTGGCCCATATGGTTCCCCCCCGATGATCTGGGCCACGCCCCCAACGTGAGCACATAGCATGTCACTTCCTGTGACGTGCTGCCGGTGCGTGCTCGCTTTGCGCGCGCACACGCCTACCGAGAACTCCCAGAGCCCGGTGAGGCTCCCCCACTCCGAGGGGTGAGTAGACTTGGCAACCCTAATAATCTAAGAGATGGCCGATCTTTAAGTCTCAGTGTCATCTTCTCCTTTCCAAAGTGCCTATGCTTTGGAGCAGAGGAGGGGGACAGAGCTGAGAAATCTTTCATTCTTCACTTGCCAGATGGTGTTGTTGTTGTTGTTGTTTGTTGTTCCCCATGTGGTCGCTCCAACCCCTGGGTGGAAGCAACCCTGGAGATACTGGGTGATTCTGCATCTAGCATTTGTTCCACATTTTCTCAACTGGGAGGAAAAAAGTGCAGCTCAAAACCACATTCAGATGCCCCGGAGCAACATCATACTGACTGCAAAGTTACCCCTGAATGGTCATAAGAAGGCCATAAATCTATGCAGAAGGTACAATAAA
>NW_015169818.1:447833-467477 GCF_001447785.1 Gekko japonicus | reverse complement strand
AAAGAAAGCAAAAGCGGCTTGGAATGTGGACGCTACCAGTTTGGTCTAGTGGTTAAGTGCATGGACTCTCAGGGCTATTTTTGGGCAGGAACGGAGTTCCGGCTGGCTTCAGAGTTGGCCACGCCCACTACAGCCAAAACTTCTGCGTGCGTGGCTACAGAGGGAAGGCCTGGAGAGCGACCCTCCCCTCCGGTGACTCCAAGGCGGGCAGGCCAGGGGAGGGGGCCTGGAAGGATTGGGGAGGCATTTAAATGCCTTCCCTGGTCTGTTCAAGGGCTGGCTTGCCTGGGCTTCCCGCAGCTGCGGGGCGCCCAGGCAAGCTAAGGAAAGGCATGAGCTGTGCTGTCAGAAGTGTGGCCTAATATGCGAGTGTGTTTCTGCTGTTGGGTGTGCCCTATTATGCTAATGAGTCCCTGCTGGGCTTTTTCTACAAAAAAAGCCCCCTGGACTCTAATCTGGGAGAACCGGGTTTGATTCCCCACTCCTCTACTTGCAGCTGCTGGATGACCTTGGGCAAGCCATACTTCTGACAAGAGCTGTTCTTGGAAAAAGAGCAGTTTCTCTCAGAGCTCTCTCAGTCCCACCTAACTCACAGGGTGTCTGTTGTGGGGCGGGGAAGGGAAAGGAGTTTGTAAGCCTCTCTGAGACTCCTTTGGGTAGTGAAGGGTGGGGTATAAATCCAATCTCTTCTTCTTCTACCATAAAATCCAATGATCAAAGGAAGTGAAAGTACCATGCAATGCCAGAGGGAAATTTTGGTTCCAATGTGGGTTTCATCAAACAATGGAGGGAAAAGCCAATGCAGAATCAGCCACTGACTGTAGTGGGCGGGGGGGAGTTGGGAGGGATGGTGGTTGTAATGGATTGAATAAGGGTTACCTCTCCAACTCCAACGGCACCCCCTTCACGCTGTTATTTTGGAAAGCCTGAGGTCCAACATATCAGGTTTCTGCTGAGTATCTAACTTGCCCCAAAGGGGGGGGACACCCCTCCCTCTAAGAGCAGGTTTGTCAGAGGACAGAATTCCACAACAACGCTTGTTGAATTCAAGATCGAGTTGTTTGGTGGATTCTCCACCACTGGAATTATCACTGCATCTGCCCCCCTCCCCTTCCCCGACAGAATGAGATTCAATGAGAAACCAATGCCGTCTCAAATTGACATTGTTTTTGCATCCATTGCCCTGTGAGAGGTAGATGAGAACACAACGGCAGGATTCAGAGCACTTGAAGTGCGATATCAATTACAAACTGCCATAGTTATCGTAGAACAGTGGCCTGCCAGCTGGTAACTATGGACACCGTTCACAGGCAGTTATGGTTCTTCAGGTGCTAAACCTGGGTCTAGTTTTGATTACCGGAGACAGGGCCTGACATGCCTTAGTGCTCTTTTGCACAAATAATGCTCTGCCACATCAAAACTAGATTAGGGATGCCAGCCTCCAGGTGATGCCTGGAGATCTCCTGCTTTTACAACTGGAGAAAATGGCTGCTTGGAAGGGTGGGCTCTGGGGCCTTGTACCATGCTGAGACCCTTCCCCTCCTCAAACCCCGCCCTCTCCTGGATCCACCTCCAAAGTCTCAAGGTATTTTCCAACTCAGAGCTGGCGACCCTAAACTAGATACTGGGAGAAGGCTCCTGGCCTCGCTCCTCTGTAATGTGCAGTAGTTTCCTTTCCTTTTATTGACAGTTTTGTTGTGTACTGAGTTCGATGCGTAGTGAAGACAGACGCTGAGTGATTAGCAGCTCACACCTTACTGGCACACACAACACACCAACAAACAAATGACCAACTATACACAGTCTAGGGTTGCCAAGTCTCTTACCGTCAGTGGCGGGGGACTCTTTGTACCCTCCAGGGACATTTGCGTGCGCACATAGCATGCGCATGCTGCTGTGACGCCACCCGGAAGTGTCATCGTCATGCCGGGGGCGTCACCGGGCGACACTCTAGGAGTCACCTCAAAAACTCTATGGTACCATAGAGTTTTGGGGTGCGAGCCCGGTGACGCCCCTGGTGTGATGACGTCACTTCCGGGTGGCGACATCACGCTGGGGGCGTGGGCCTGATCTGGCCGTTTCAGGGGTGAGGTTCCCCCTGGCAGCCCGATCCCTGCCAGTGGATTGGGGGCTGTTTCGGCAGGGGTTCCCCCACCCCCATCGGGGGCTTGGCAAGCCTAGTACAGTCCCCAGGTGCCACCCACAGGTCCCATAGGTGCTGACTAGGAGTCTCAGGATCCTAGTCCCCACTGTTCTTTTGGAGTCAAACTCTGGTCACCTACCGCTGGCGCCTAGTGGCGGTCAGCGGACATAACAAGTTTTCAAGCATGGAAGAGCACACGGAGCCTGCGGTTCTACAGCCCTGTCATAGGTCTCTCTGCATCCCACACATGGAAGGAAGGAAGGCATTGCAGGTACTTGTGGGGGTGAAGGCAGAATGTGCTGTCACACTGCAGCCGACTTATGGCGACCCCCATAGGGTTTCCCAGGGAAGAGATGTTCAGAGGAGCTTTGCCATCGTCTCCCTCTGTGTCGCAACCCTGGAACTCCATGGTGGTTTCCCATCCAGACACTAACCATGGCCAACCCTGCTATTCTTCCAAAAATCTGACAAAACCAGGCCAGTCTGGGCATCCGGGTCAGCG
The DNA here is from genome assembly GCF_001447785.1 of Gekko japonicus. Lineage (NCBI taxonomy): Eukaryota > Metazoa > Chordata > Lepidosauria > Squamata > Gekkonidae > Gekko > Gekko japonicus. The sequence goes on along the minus strand of NW_015169818.1, from coordinate 464,832 downwards.
CAGCGCATGTACCGGACCTTCTCCTGAGTTCCATGTGCTCAGCAGAACGTCTGTGGAGATGGCTGCACGTTCAACAAAAGCTCTGTCTGTACAACAGGCAACCCTGCTTCCCCAGGGTTCCCTGTTTCACAGAGAAAGACCAGCCTTATGAGTTTTAGATGTTGAAAACCCTGAATGTTTCCCCCCCACCAGTGGGGGCCCAAAGCAACTTAGAACACTGTTTTTCCTCCTCCTGTTTTTATCCCACAACAACCAGCCCACGAGGTAGAGTAAACGAAGAGAGTGTGATTGTCCCGTGGAAGCTTCCGCAGGGCAGTGAGGATTCAAATGTGGCACTCCCAGATCTTAGTCCAACACTAAGGTAAAGGTAAAGGTTCCCTTGCTCGAAAGCCAGTCGAATCCGACTCTAGGGTTGCGGTGCTCATCTCCGTTTCAAAGCCGAAGAGCCAGCGCTCTCCGAAGACGTTTCCGTGGTCATGTGGCTGGCATGACTAAGCACCAAGGCGCACGGAACGCTGTTACCTTCCCACTGAAGTGGTCCCTATTTATCTACTTGCAATTTCTTGCTTTCGAACTGCTAGGTTGGCAGGAGCTGGAACTAGAGACAGGAGCTCACCCTGTCTTGCGGCACCTGGGTCTTGAACCGCTGAACTACTGACCTTCCACAGCCTGCAGTTCAGCGTCTTAACCACTAAACACTACACCATATTGGCATGCAGAGGCGCTCTGCTGCCCAGGGGTTGCCAGGTCCTCCCTGGCCACCGGCAGGAGATGGGGGGGGGATAAGGTTTCACATCCATGTTGGGAAACTCCTGGAGATTCGGGGATAAATCCCGAGGACAGGGACCTTACTGGGGTACAATGCCACAGATTCCACCCTCTAAAGCATCCATTTTCTCCAGGGTGCCTGATCTCTGTGGTCTGGAGATGAGCTGTAATTCCAGGGGATCCCCAGTTCCCACCTGGGGGCTGGCATCCATGCTGCCGCCCTTCAACTGAATGCATAGATGTTGGGGTCAGACCCGTGATCTTGCTCCCCTATCAAATTAATAGGGGTACAGGGTAAAATCTGCAGAAATAAGCCATGCCTTCTCTTTGTATGTCAGCTGTCAGCTCCTTATCAAACAAAGTCCAGTGGGACAGGGAGAATTCTTTGCCTTCAGCATTTGGGATGGTTTTGGCACGGATGTAAGCTCCTGGGGCTTTCTCTGCACTCCTTTATTGTACACTTGATGACCCCAGAGCTCAGTCATGAACGGAGTCTGCAGGAAAGAACTGTGGTGTCTGAGGTAGTGTGAAATTTTTGTGGTATTGTATCAGTCCTCAAGAGAGCTCTCTGAGCCCCACCTACCTCACAGGGTGTCTTTTGTGGGGAGAGGAAGAGAAAGGAGATTGTAAGCTGCTCTGAGACTCCAATTTCCTCCTCCTCCTCTTCTTCTTCTTCCATGATCCCCTTCCCATAGGCAAGGTACCACCGATTTTGGTGCAGTATATATGCAACATGCTCCTGTATATGTGGACGCTTCACATGATCTTTCTCCAGACCTTGTTTTAGGTTGCAAAGGATGGCACACAGCCAGATCGCCAACTGTATCAGGAATGTGGTGGGAACGCACAGGGAAGTCCTTCTTTTTCTCTGCGCTTGTTGAGGGGCAACATCCTGTGAGTGTAATAAACTGGCCCTGGGATTCCCAGACCGCCTGATCTTGTTATTTGACTTGATTATTTTATGATTACATTGGGTTTCCGACAGCTGTTGCCTAGCCTTTACTTGGCATGTCAAAAATAAGTGGGGGGAAATTGTGCCTTAACATTGCTTCCCCTTGCTCCGGAGCAAACAATGAACTCAGCCCATGTCATTACCCATAAAATATATATTCTAAAGAGCATGACTTACCCACACAGGTGCACAAGCATTTGGAACTAATTGCCCCCCCTCCTTTTCTTTTATAGGTAGAGATATAAACAAAATCAATCTTAGATTTGGTTGCCGTCTTCCAGACTGGAACTTGACCTTGCAATTCAGCTGTGCCTACAGTGCTTATAAATTACAGCTGTCTATCTTTCTTCAGGCATAATTTGACTTTTTTAAAAAAAATCCTTGTAAAATCTCAATAGGATTTATGCCAGTATCCTCAGTTTCAATATCTCCTTTCAGAGCAACAAAAGAGTGGCCTAAGGCGCCTCTCTTCTACCACCGCCAGTTTATACGTTAAGAGTATATCTGTGTGTGTGTGTGTGTATCCATCTATATCTGTTCAAGGATGTCCACATAAGGTACAACAAATGTCATGGTGGTGGTGGTGGGAACTACTATTGAGTTGCAGGAAGTGTTTGGAGCCTGCATTTTGGCTTAATAACAACTTTTTAGAGGCCAATTTGTTTCCTTCATTGTTCTATAACATAAAACACATGGTGGTGGGAACTACTATTGAGTTGCAGCCAACTCATGGTGACCAATAGGGTTTTCGAGGCAAGAGAAGTGTGTAGGTACTTTGCCATGTCCGGCCTCTGTGTAATGACCCTGGACTTCCTTGGTGGTCTCCCATCCAAGTACTAACCAGGGCCGACCCTGCTTAGCTTCTGAGATCTGATGAGTCTGCGCGAGCCTGAGCCATCCCAGATCAGGGCATAAACAAACGGAGGAAACCAAAATCAATGTAAAATCTCATTGATTTCGTTGTTGATTCATCCCCCTCAATGCTTGAACAATGGCAATGCAAGACAAAGCAGCAGAAACATTTCCCAGTAGATGCACTCAGGGGTGGATTAAGGCTCACTGGTGCCCTAAGCACTGACCAATCTTGGTGCCCCCAATCTTGGTGTCATAGCCTATGACACTGCACCTCGCCAACAAAAAATAGAAGATAACCCTCGGGTGCACCATGATCAATGTGCACTAGTTTTATCAATTTTTTTTTTTTACAAATTTCATTCTTTTTTTCTTTTCTTTTCACCTTTTCCCCAACTTTGTGGTGCCCCCTTTGGCCCTGGTGCCCTAAGCATGTGCTTAGCCTGCTTAATGGTTAATCTGCCCCTGGATGCACTGAACAGCATGCTTCTTTCCATCTAGCTTTTGTCCATGCAATCCCCATGGTCTTCAATTTAGCCTTACTGGGTGGTCAAAGGGGAGACTACCTCCATTTTTTATAGGGTTGCAATCATAACCTCTGAAAAGGGCCGGGGTGAATGAGGAATCCAAAGATGTACAACTTTGTCCTCTCTCTGTTTTCGTGAGCGTTTCAATATGCTGGACGGGATGCTAAGGACCACACCTGCCCCTGCAAAACAATTGAAGGCTGAAGGCTAGTAGGGCACAAAGTTGTGGCTCCACGTATTTCATTTGGAAAACGCATTCGCTTGTCTGTAAGAAAGTCTGCCGGAAACGCAGCGAAGGCCGACCCGTCGACGTATTAAACTTCTTGTTTTCTGAGCTGTCATCCTTCAGTTTGGGGGGTTTATTAATTATTGAAAAAAGTGTGCCTCCACCGTGTACGGTGGGTTGCGCAGGCAGCCGTACCCAGCGTGGATTCGTTTCACATGCATCGAGTGCTCTGATTAATTTTGTATTTGTCTGTATCGCTTGCATATTGTATAAATACATCTGTGGCCTTTCGCGTTCCAAACAATGGCAACAGTTTAATCACTTATCCCATTTAAATTGGGGGCAGCAAAGGGCACCAGAGCAACGGGTACCTTATTGAGAAAGTCAGCGCTTGCTTGCAGAAATTTGACTGTTCTTAATATCCTTTGCCGAGACCTCCCTCTCCTTGTCTGATATTTGTGGGATTGTAAAATGATAATGTATGGTAATTTGCGATGCAGTGATAAGCATACTAATAATCTCTGCAGCTCGTGGTGGGTAACTTCCCGGTTATGTGATCTGACTGCAGGCTAGGAAACAACAGCAATGGGGGGAGGGAAAAACAGGGGGGGGGAGAAAAAATAACAACAAAGAAACAGGGGGGGAAATGAATGTTAATTTGGCACCCAATCAAAGCTGTTGACTTTCTACCAATGCAGCTGTCTAGGTTCTGGTTAACCTCTCATTGATCTGTCTTCCCAAATACATCTAAAGCACCAAATTAAAGGAAGAGAGGGAGAAATGAGACTAAGACCTGGTTCTGTGAATTGAGAAGAGTAAAAATAAGAAGGCGCTTGGTGGATTTCAGGCGTTTTAAGCGTAGGATCTGAATTCCTAGTTCTGGTTTGCAGCTGAGGAGGGGAACGGTGTTGTGTGTATGTGGGGGGGAGGCACCATCAACTCACTTCCAATGGATATCCTCCAAACAGGCCCGTAGTCAGGATTTTTTAAGTCGGGGGGCATTTACATTTCTTAGGGGGCACTGGTTAACTGGTACCTTCCCTGCACCTGCCACCGCCCGGGGGCCCTGGGCTGGATGGGAAGTTGTGGGGCCTTTCCAGTAAGTCAGGGGGCCTAGCCCCAAGATGCCCCACTGTGGCTCCGGGCCTGCCTCCAAAACGTCCTCTCGTTAACAACCCTTGCTCAGGTCTTGCGGACGGAGGGTCCCTGTGGCTTCCTCGATTGGGTCAATCCATCTCCTCCTCTTTGCCGGCTGCCCTCAGCTCTTCCCAGCATTCTTGTAATTTCCCATTTGCTCTCGTCTTCTCGTAATGTGACCAAAGTACAATAGCCTCAGCTTGGTCATTTTAGCGTGTAGCAATCCAGGCTTAACTTGATCTAGAACCCACTTGGGTGTCTTTTTGGGCAGTCCACGGTATCCGTAAAACTCTCCTCCAGCACCACATTAAAAAACAAAACAAAACAACTTTCTCCCTGTCTGCCTTTTTCACAGCCCTGTTTTCACACCCGTACATAGTGATGGGGAATGCTACAGCACAAATTAACTTTACCTCGGTTGCAATGTCATAAAGTTGTCAAAAAATACAACCTTTGAGACCTGTTCCAGCCCAGCCTGTGCTTATGGCGCCACTTGTTCTCAGAAACAAGGGGATGCAATGCATAATGCCAAGTAGAGATCTTAGGAGGGTTGGGTCTGGATTAGACCCTAGGCCATGACTGCAGGCTGTAGAGCAGAGCTCCGAACAGACAGGGGTCTCTGCTGTGTTGCCATGACGAAGCATCTTTGGTCTGCACAGTGACCGGCTCTTCCTCGACATTTCCTTATTGATTCATTCATTATCATCAAGGGCTTAATTTGGGTCAGGGCATCTGTTTTCAGTTCCAGGACTCAGCCTTGGAATTTATAGAGCAGATGAAACTTCTCCGGAGTAGCTATAGAGGGTTCACCACCCCCTTTCCCCGCACCACTACAGAGTCATCATATGTCAAAAGATTAGAAAGGGGAGGGGGAGAGCTTCCTGACCAGAAGGCTTTGTTATCACATAGCCTAAAGCAGGGATGTCGAACTCATTTGTTAGGAGGGCCGGATCTGACATAAATGAGACCTTGTTGGGCCAGGCCATGTGTGTCATAAAATGTAATGCCAAATAGCGGAGATATAAACTTTATAAAGGACACAAACACAAAGGGTATTTTTTTAACTTAAAATAAAAACATGCTAAAAACATGAGCACTCTTGCAATATTTTGTTTATTTAACAGTGTCTGATAACGGACACCTCTTGCTCTGAGTTATTGCATTAAAATGTCTGTGCTGTCGCAATCTTGAGTATGCTGTTCAGGTGTGTATCTGTCAGCTGCAAACCTGCAATGACGCAGCAGCAGCAGAACTGGAAGAAAAAGCAGAAGACAGCCAGTTCCACTGCGGACCTGATGGAAGCCCTCCGGGGGCCTCATCCGGCCCCTGGGCCGCATATTTGACACCCCTGGCCTAAATTATTGCATTTTCCCCCCCACGCCTAGAAAACAAGCACCAATGCCACGGGTCTTTTGCCTGCTCATACCTCTGTACAGGGACTGCAGTAGCAAGGCTGACTTCACGCAGGACTACAGAGTCTCTCCTGGTCACCCTGGCAGGGTATGAGGGGGTCGGGTGCTCAGATTCAGGTTGGAGACTCCAGTAGATTTGGGGACAAAGCCTGGGGAGGACAGGGACCTCAGTGGGGTACAACGTCACAGAGTCCACCTTCCACAGCATCCATTCTCTTCAGGGGAACTGGTCTCTCTAGCCTGGAGATGTGCAGTAATTCCGGGTGATCCCCAGGTCCCACCTGGAGTAGGGTTACCAGTTCTGAGCTGGGAAATGCCCGGGGACTTTGGGGGTGGAGCCTGAGGAGGGCGGGGCTTGGGGAGGGAAGGGACTTTATTGGAATATAATGCCATTAGAGTCCACCTTCCAAAGCGGCCATTCCCTCCAGGTGATCTAATTTCTGTAGCCTGGAGATAAACTGTGATCCCAGGAGTTCTCCACCTGCCACCTGGAGGCCAGCAGCCCTACACCTGGAGGCTGGCATCCCACTTTTCGCTACCCGAGATGAGGTCGCTCAGAGGTGTCCCTCCTTATAGCCAGACTGTTGTGTACTAAGGATGAGTCAGCCTCAACCAGCCCCGGGGTCGGGTTGAGCTTGCTTCTACAAACAATAGCTGGCTAGGATCCTAGAATGGACCAATAGAGAAACAATATAATGTAAATAGCCTATCGTTGGGAGTGGGGTATATTTGGGGTGTGGTGTCTTGCATGTTTAAAAACCAGGCTTCTGCCAGGGATTTTCAGTCCTTCTTCTTGCTGAAATCACTAATAAAGAGAGCTGATCACTATACATGGGGTCTGCTAATCCATGGAACCCACTATTTAACCCAGACTGCATCCTCAGCCCCCCTCACCCCTCCAAGATGGCAGGAAGCGTGCCGTAGAACAGCCGTCTGCAGGTTCTCAAGGAGTTAAAGAGGGTACAAACAAGTGGCATTCTTGAACAAGGCAACTCTTTGTAACACACACTGGGGCTCAGCACACACAGGGCAGTAAGTGAGGCTGGCTGACAAGAGATTGATTGTTTTAATTGGGCACGGATGAGATGTCTCAGGGCCTGAAACTCTTTCTAAAACCCAGCTCTCCTCCCGCAACATTTACTGGCTGCTGGACTCTGCCGTGGACTGTTGCGCACACCCATAAATCACCCACCGGTTTCAAGGGGATGATAAGAAATTTAGACTCCATACGGATCCTGGGCAAAACAGATGTATTTTTACAAAAGAGACATTTTGCGTTGCTTCTACAACAGAATGGGAAACGAGGGGCTAACTCTCTGCTGCAAGGGGATTTAGAGAGGCTCGCTGGCAGGAAGCTGACCCAAACTAGAAGAAGAACAGAAGGCTTTTACATCCCACTTTCCTCTACCCTAAGGAGTCTCAAAGCTCAGGCTATCCTGGTCACGAAGCAAAACAAGGTTGACCCTGGCTGGTATTTGGATGGGGGACCTCCAATGAATACCAGGGCTGTGACACGGAGACAGGCAATGGCAAACCACTTCTGAACGTCTCTTGCCTTGAAAACCCATGAGGGGTCACCATGACTTGACCAGTGTTCCCTCTAAGCTGACTTAGTGTGAGCTAGCGCACAGTTTTTTAGCCTCCGGCTCACACATTTTTGTCTCGGCTCGGGAAGGATGGCTCCAGAGCGAACTAATTCATGCAGCAGTCAAATGGCTCGCTCACAACTTTCATGCCAGGAGCTCACTGAGGTCCCTGCCACACGGCAGAAAAAAACACGGGCAAAATGTGACTATTCAGAGCTGCACCAAAAGAAACACGCGGCGGCGGGATCACACAGATCCCCTGAGCTGCCGCGCCATTGCTCCCCGGCACGATCAGATGCCGGGGAGGAAGCCACCGAGCGGAGACCGAGACAGCCAACTGCGCATGTGTGCGCATGCGCAGTTTGGCCAGGAGCCTCGTATGTGCCGGCAGAAGTACGCACCGGCGATCCCATGGCCGCGCTTGATGCGGCCTTTCTGGTAAGTCCACCTTAGTAGGTGGTTTATTTTAAGTACGGATTTTCGGCCTGAAGGGCCGGATCGGGGACGGGTGCGCAATGCTTCCCAGATGTTGTGGTGGGATCGCGCCCATTTGCTGCGGCCCCGATCCATCCCTCTTCGGGCCCAAACCCTTACGTGTGACCAGGGCCAAAGTAGACTTTTTGCTCATAAGACTCTACGGCTTAGAGGGAGCATTGGACTTGACCACACTTTCCCACCACCAAGGAGTCTCAAAGTGGCTTACAATCGCCTTCCCTGCCCCTCCCCGCAACAGGCACCGTGGGAAATGGGTGGGGCTGAGAGAGTTCTGAGAGGACTGTGACTGTCCCCAGGTCACCCAGATGGCTTCACGGGGAGGAGTGGGGAGTCGAACCTGGTTCCCCCAATCAGAGTCTGCCCCTGTCAACCACAACACCATTAGGTACTTCACACTCAGGGACAAGCTGGAAGTTAAAAAGGCTCTGGAATAAGCCGAGCCAAGTAAACCCCTGTGATGTCGCAAGTGTGTGCCTCAGAACCATTCTGCTCGGCAGCTCTAGCCACAAGCACCGGCTCGCCACTGCTTCCTCCTGCAAAACGGGAACAGGGTGGGGGAAGGCAATTAGTGAGCTGACCACTGGTTATCACAAGGGTTGCCAGCTCTGGGTTGGGAAAGCCCTGGAGACGTTGGGGGTGGAGCCGGGGAAGGGTGGGGTTGGGGGAGGGGAGGGGCCTCAGCACGGTACAATGCCATTGGCTCCACCCTACAAAGGAGCCATTTTCTCCAGGGGAACTAATCTTGGTTGTCCGTAGGTCAGTTGTAAGAGCAGGGGATCGCCGGGTGCCACCTGGAGGTTGGCAACTCTAATTACCGCTGTGGCTGAAGGAAGTAGGAAAAGTGGTCCCTGAGGTCCTGCCAGGGTTTCTTGGGCTTGGCTCATCTGCGCTCCTGGCTCTTGGGCGAGAGGGGCATTTTGGGCTACAGTGGGAGAGATAGAGTTGCCAGACCACCCGGTAGAGGTGGGGGTCACCTGCTGCCAGGCTCTACCTCCCCACCTTTGACCTGCTGACCAGTGGGGGGGACTTACCCTGAAAGAGAGGGAGATCCATCCGATCTGCAGAGATGTGTCTATGTCACTGCCCACGTGACCCAGAAGTGATGTCATCACATCCAGGATGTTGGGGCAACACTCCGGTATTTGGGGGGGAGGAAACTCCATGGTAGAAGCCAAATTTACCATAGAGTTTTCCCCCAAATACCAGAGTGTCACCCCAATGTTCCGGGCATGATGATGTCACTACTGGGTCACGTGGGCAGTGATGTGGTGGGCACGTCACTGTATGACAGATGGGCCTCTGTGCTGCTTTCGGTAAGTCCCCCCCCCCATTCCCTGCCACTTGGTAACCCGAAGGAGAAGGCATCCAAGAAAGCTGGAAGCACTCGGACAGATCCCAGTCTTGTGATTTGCGCACTGTGAACAAGATCATTGTGAATATGCAGCTCTCCTTGGCAGAGAATCCAGAGTTTCATTCAGATTTTTTGGAACATCGGTTTCCCTTTCTTGAATATATGGAAAGGCACAGCAAGCTTAAAAAGGCACTTCCTGATAATTTGAAGGTTATAGCTGTTTGGTTTTATTGTTCTTGTGGGGTTCTCTTGTGTTTTTAATTATTTTTTTTAATTGTCGTGGTTTCCTAATAGTATGTGCTACTATAAATCGTTGTTAAATTATATAAATAAAAGTTGTTTTTTTAAAAAAAATCTTAGGCACCAGCAGGTTGAGTGAATAAGGTTTCTAGTACTTGGTTTTTAGCTTTTAGTACTTGCATTGGACAGCACTGTTTTGGTGTGGAAACTCTTGTCTGGGATTTGTTTTTATGGTCTATGTTTTTATTCTGGACTGGATTATTTCCTCCCTAAACCTGGATTTTAATTCATATCTTTTATTGCTTTGTTTTTATCACTTTTAGTCTGTAAGCAGTCTCAGGCAGCTTCCCGGAGAGGCAGCATAACATTTTTTTCCTAAATAAATACTTCTTGCCAAGGGCAAAAATAAACAAACAAACAAACAAACGTTTTACTGGCAAAAAGAAAAGGAAAAAGGAAAGGGAGCCGCTTATTAAACCTAATGTCGTCCAACCATGTTGGCATTTGCATTTTTAGTGATACAGAAAAATATAGACTGGTGCTTGATATTAATGTCTAGTTAAAAAGGGCGGGAGAGTTATTTGTTGGGGTCATAACTGGTGCAAGAGATGGCACTTGTTCCACTTGGGAGAGCCACGCAGTCTTGCAAGGGATGATCTGGGTGCTCATAGTGGAAATTAGCTTGTGGCTTATGTTGATTTTAGCAGGGCAGGGGGCAGGGGGCAGGGTCCCACCCTCCTAAAACCCTGACAGTCCAGGGTTCTTCCTTGAATGACAGAGCGTTCCCCCACAACGTGTGCTGCACCATGACGGCACCTACGGGTGACGTCACTGTGCCAGGTGCATTGGCTTGAATGCAGCACTTTGGGGGTGGGGTTCCCCCCACCGGCTAGGATTTGGGCGAGTGGATCGGGAGCCCAGGAAGCGGGCAGCCCCTTGCCTCCAGCGGGGAAATGGCAACCCGACTTTCACCAGAGCTGCTGTGCCTGATGCTGGAGGTGGGGAGTGAGAAGACAGAGAGGGAAATGAAGGGGACAAAGGAAGGCTGCCAAGTCCTGGCCACTCATTGGCTGGTCAGCGGTGTGTGGGGGGCTTAACTGGAGTGGGGGAAGCCTAGCCCAGCATCTCAGTAACATTGCTGGTGAAACGGGGGCCCCTCTGGTATTTGGGCAAAAACTCTATGTTAAAAACATCTACGGCCCTGGTCACACGGGCCAGATAACGCGGGGGGGGGGAGGCGTGGATATTTGAGGCACCCCAATTTAATGCGGTGCCATAACACGATCCCACGCATTGGCGGCATGCCACGGTACCTTCCCTCCGTGTCAATGAGGGGCCAGAGGGAAAAGCGGCATGTCGGCACAACCACACTGACGCATTCCGGAGGCAGCCCGTGGCAAACCGGTTGCCTGGTTACCAAACCTGGTATTTTTTAACTCTGCATTTTCGGCAGTATGCCACGGGTTGGCCACGGGTGCGTTCCACTTCCCAGATGTTGCGGTGTGATCGCGCCCAGAAAATCCGCCATTCACTCGTCGCTCTCCCGCAGCAAATCCTCCATGTGAACGGGGCCTACCATAGTTTTTTCCCCAAATACCAGAGTGTTGCTGAAATACTGGGTTAGCCCTCGCCCCCCCCGTTTAATGCTCGGAGCTACTCTGGTCTTCAAAGAGGATGGAGTTATAGCTATATATTTAATTTTAACAGTTGCCTCTTATATTATTCCACGTGAGAGTTTGATGGAGTGGCGAAGAGGGAACGTGGTCATCTTGTGGTCCTTTTGGTTGATGGTCATGTTGAATGTGGCTAGCCATGGGTTTCAGAGTGGTTACCACTGGGATGGACAAAGGCATTTCAGAATCTTTAAAAAAATTTTTAAAAAATATCCTGAATACCTGCAATGCAACCGAGAGCTTTCTTCTTCTCATCCGAGAAAAAAAAATACATAACTATGTGCCGTGGCATGTTTTGTATTTTTATTGATTTTCCGTATAAAATAAAAACACTAACTGCTAGCGTGCCATACGTTGTGCACAGACATGAGCCAATAAACCTACCGTTTCTTTCCTCCCTGTGCAAAATATACCGCACTCGATATATAAGAATTGGTCATAATTACATATGTGCAAAAACACCGTTCATCATTCCTGCCCGTAGGTTTGCAAGGAACATGGCTTGCAATTATTAGAAGTACTTAGCCTTAATACACTCAGTATGTTTTACTACTTCCCCCCCTCCCCTACTTCATTAAAACAGAGTGGATAATAGTGCAATTTCCTAAGCCTAACCTAGTACCTACAATATATCGGCATCAGGGTTCCTTTGTGGCATTTCATTTATTCTGAATTATTTTTAAAAAAACATTAATTGTAATACATGAGGTTCTATCTCGAGCCTAATGTTTATACCAATTTTGGGGAAAAATACCTCTGATTTTCTTGCATTTTATGACTAATAGGGGGAAAAGGCTGTATAATCAGATTAATTGCTTTCCAAAAGAGTGCTCGCATGCAATATTCGCTGCACCGCCATCCCTCACTATGGAGACAACTCACTGGCACTGCGCCCCATTGATATCCCTCTCACTCTTCAAAAAACTCTCCCACATTCTTGGCTCCAACCCCAAATCTCCAGGAAATTCCCAGCCTAGTGTTGGCAACAGCTCTGGGTTGGGGAATACCCGGGGATTTGGGGGGTGGGGCCTGAGGAAGGCAGGGGATCGGGGAGGGAGCGCCACGGGGTATAATGCCGTAGAATCCGCCGTCTTTAGCAGCCATTTCTCCAGGGGAACTGATCTCTCTCTGTCACCTGGAGATCAGCTGTAATTAGAATTGCCATTTTCCCAATGGGGGCAAGGGTTTACCCACTTTTGTGCCCCCCGATCCACTGCCACTGAGCTGGCCAGTGGAAGTAACCCCGCCCCAAAGAGCCCCATCTGGGCCAACGTGCCCAGCACAGTGATGTCACCCGGAGGTGACATCATCGTGCAGGGCATGTTGCAGGGGGGATGCTCTAGCATTTGAGAAAAAGTCTATGGTCACCATAGAGTTGTTCCTCAAATGCTAGAGTGTCCCCCTGCAATGTGCCCTGTGTGATGATGTCACTTCTTTGCACGCTCGCTGTAAACCTCCAGGACATGGAGAGGGGACCCCCCCCCAGCAGCCAGGTAAGACCTGGCAACCCTAGTTGTAATCCCCGAAGATCTTCAGCCACCACTTGGAGGCTGACAGCCCTAGAGCTTGGCAACCCTACTTAAGGAGTATGCATGTGTGTTTGTGTTAAGTGATGTCAGGACACTTCCAAATTATGACAACCCTGTGAATTAACGTCCTCCGAAATGTCTTATTGTTAACAACCTCGCTCAGGTCTCAAAGAACCAAAGGGCATGGCTTCCTTTATTGCGTCAGCCATAAAGGTAGAGCCAAGGAACACAGGAGAGACCCCGAAAGGAAAAACTTACACAGGACAGAAGGACTTCTGAAACTTAAGCAGTTTGCTAAGGAGGAAGAAATAATTCAGGAGTGCGGGGCAGCCTTAAATCAAGTAAAGAGAAAAGCAGGGCAGGCTGGGGATTATTAATATTGTATTTATTATTTTAATCATTTCTATCCTGCTGCGTCCACCAAACAGTCTTGAGGTGGCTTTCTGATAATTAGAAAACCAACAACAACATCATCAACCCCAGCATATAATAATTGCATATTAAAACGGCAGTTAAAAAGAGACTGGCACGTAGCCAGTCACATGGTTCTGAAGGCCTAATTTCTACCAAGCCTTTGGACGAAGTAGTGGTAGGGATGTCAGACGCCCCCTAGTGGGGGCGTGCTTCCCTGCTGCCAGGCTCCACTGCCAATCAGCTGCCCGGTGGGGGGACCCCCCCCCAAAAAAAGGGAGGAACAACCAACATTTCAGTGATGTGCCCATGTGACTTCAATGTGACCCGGAAGTGATGTAGGCATGTCATGATGACACCTTTGGGTAGTGAAGGGCGGGGTATAAATCCAATCTCTTCTTCTTCTTCTTCTTTGCCCCCAAACCAGAATGTCACCCTAATGGTCCCACATCCATTTTGGTTCCTGTTGGAAGTCATGTGGGCAAGGCGCTGAAACGGTAAGCCCACCGCCCCACCTACCGCCAGCTGCCCGGAGGGACCTGGTAACCCTAAGCAACAGGGATTTCAGCCAATCCCCTCCCTCCTGTTGCAGAACCCCATTTGGACTACAGCAGGAGAGGCAGAACGTAGAGTTGCCATCCTCCAGGTGGCAACTGGAGACTAACCGCTATTACACTTGATCTCCAGACAGCCAAGGTCAGTTCTCTTAGAGAAAATGGCTGCTTTGGAAGGTGGACTCTCTAGCCTTATACCCTGCTGAGGTCCCACCCCTCCCCAAACCCCACCATGCATAGACTCCACCCCAAAAATATCCAGGTATTTCCCAACCCAGAGTTCCCTCAAGAGCACTGCGATCGAGGAATCTCCATCTCTTGGAAGTCCCAGGCCCCCAAAGTGTGAAGCTTGCCCAAACTAAGGCCAGAGCGTTTTCGGTGGCGGCTCCTACCTGGTGGAACGAGCTCCCGGAGGAGATCCGGGCCCTGCGGGACCTCGTACAGTTCCGCAGGGCCTGCAAGCTGGAGCTCTTCCTTCCGCCAGGCCTTTGAGTAGGAGCCGCCGCCGCCACTATTCCACCACTGAGATTCCATCATCCATCTACCCCATTACTGGTGTGGGGGGGTAGATGTCTCCCGGCAGAAATGGGGAGAATATCATTCCTGGTGCGCATGCCATTAAAAAAGTCGGCCACCAATGTGGAATGTGTACATCTTGGTGATTTTATGTAGATTATTAGAGCACAGATTTTATTATGTATGAAATATTGTTTTACTGTTTTAAATTTTAAATTCGGCATTGCCGCTTCTTAGCCGCCCTGAGCCGCTGGGTAGGGTGGGATATAAATCCCAAAATAAATAAAATAAAATAAAAAATAGCTCCAGACGTGTATGTGGATGTCTGGATATACCCCCGACATGCTAAAAAGAGTCTCTGGAGCAACAGTTTCTATGAGGACAGAAAGTCAAAGTATAAAGCGAATAACAATGCAAGTAAATACACGATGAATGGGGGTTGACAAGAACGGCCTCTCCAAAAGCACGTGATGATCTGACACAGTATGCATTGAGGGGGCACCGGGCCTGTGCCACACATCTTTAGGATGCACGGTGGGTTAGAGAATTGACAAGATGAGAAGAAACACTGGCCTCTCTGGCCTTCCCTCACTCCTCCTGACCACCCCAAGCTACTTTATACTGAGCCGGACCCTTGGCCTCTCCGGGTCAGTCTTGTCTACTCTGACTGGCAGCTGCTCTCCCAGGTTCTCAACCCCCCCTCCCATCGGCAGCTCTCATATTGATTTGGCAAATGTATATGTTGCCTATCCAGAGACCTCCCCAAGGGGCTCATGAGGTAATATGGTACAAGGGAATCATAAAACAACAGCATAAAACAACATCCAGCCACATGAAAGGATCTTCGTCAAACAGCCCTTGGCACATAAAAAGGGCCAAAAAGGTGGAACCTCTTAATTAAAAGCCTGGGCTGCGCATTGGAAGAATCCAGCTCTGCCTTCAATACACTCCTGGAGGATCCAACTCTGGGATTAGTTCCTGCTAAGTAAGGCAGTGGTGTTATTACATGTGGCCCATGGGCCGGATCAGGTCCCCAAAGGGCTTTCTATGAGGTCCACAGTGGAACTGGCTGTCTCCCGCTTCTTCTTCCAGTTCTGTTGCTGTGCCGTAGCTTGCTTTACCAGACTCTCTCAATCACTCAGGATAGACAGATACGCAAGCTTCTGTTCCCTGCAGTGGCTGAGGCTCCTCCCCCTCCCAGGGGGAGAGAGGGAATGAGCCAGAGCTTGCTTCCTGTCCAGGCTGCCTCAATCACACAAGAGAGAAAGTCAAGCCTTTCTTCCCTTCCATTGGCTGCAGCTCCTCCCCAAAGGGAGGGAGGGAAGGTGGGAGAGCTTGCTTTGCTTGGTTGCCTCAATCGCAGGGGGAAAATACAATGCACCTTTAAGACCAACAAAGTTTTATCCAAAGTATGTGCTTTTGTATGCCTTGATACAGTGTATGTGTTTTGTTGGGCTTATTATGCTGTGGCTCTCCTGGGTGCAATTGGGTTCCTTCCCCCTTTTCCCTGTATTCATATCCTCATGATCCAGTCTTGCTCAATAGGAAAGCAATGTGAGATATTTAGATGAGTAATAACAACAAGCCAGTGAGGTGGATTAGGCTGAGAGTGTGTGTCTAGACCAAGTTCACCCAGCACATTTCCTTTGGGGATTTTGAATTTAGACTTCCCAGATAGTAGGCTGATACTGACCACTGAGGAAGACTATAGTTTTGTAGACAAACACATAGCCCCCAGACTGTCATGGTGCCCTCTCATGTTTTTGACCAGCACATGAAGCAATTTATGTACAAAAGCTTGCAATACCCAGCCGTTTCATGTTTTCCCCGAGATCCTAGGCTCAAAACTCTGAGCATGAGATTTCTGTAGTGAATGTCAATAAATCAAAATTAGGTTTGCAGCTTACAGATACACAGCTGAACAGTATACTCAAGATTGCAACAGCACAGACATTTTGATCCAAAATTTAGAGCAACAGGTAGTTATCAGACACTGTTAAATAAACAAACTATTCCAGGAATGCTAATGGTTTAAGCATGTTTTTATTCTCAGAAGAAGAAGAAAATATTTGTGTCTGTGTCTTTTATAAAGTTTATATCTATGCTACCTGGCATTACATTTTATAACACACATGGCCCAGCCCAACAAGGTTTCATTTACATCATATCCGGCCCTCATAACAAATGAGTTCCACACCCCTGAATTAAGGTCTCCCCTTACAATACTAACAATAGGATAGAAAGCTCTCAAGAAAATTATTAAAATTTTCTGGTACCAAATAGTAAAATATCTTAGCAAACATGATATTCTTCCCAAAAATTAGATATTATCATGATCTGCTTTATTTCTAGTTAGGCTTCATGTTTATTATTCTTTATTCCTCACTTGGTGGACTTGCCTTTTAAGGAGTATTGCTACTTATCTTAACAGTAGTGGACTGTCTGGGATTTTGGGAATATGGAGCTACATTTCCTTTTGGTGCCTTTAGTATACAGGTTAAATGCTCTGGTTGGCTGATGATGTATAACTGTATATGTTTTAGTCTTACTCTCATTCTCTAGTATTGAAGTTTTATTGATTGATTGTATGTACCTAAACTGGTGCCTTTTGTCTAGGGCTGCCAACTCCCCCGGTAGGGCGTAAATCCCCCGCCCCGGAGGCCCCGTTCCCAGACGCCGGGGAATCAGGGCCCGGGGGGAACCCCGCCCCGGCGTGCGCGTCACCGGAAGTGACGTTGCACGCTGGGGGCGGGGCCACGCCATTTGAGGG
>NW_015169818.1:404003-447689 GCF_001447785.1 Gekko japonicus | reverse complement strand
TAATAAGAAGAAGAAGAAGAAGAAGAAGAAGAAGAAGAAGAAGAAGAAGAAGAAGAAGAAGCCGCCGCCTGGGTAAAAACATATGCTTTGGCATGCTGCCCAAAGGCGAATAAGGTAGGAGGCAGGCAATAGTACCTGATAGGGTTGCCAGCCTCCAGGTGGTCCCTGGAGATCTCCTAGAATGACAATGAATCTCCAGACTACATCGTTCAGTTCCCCTGGAGACAATGGCTGCTTTGGAGAATAGAGTCTATGACATCATACCTCCCTGAGAGTCATTCCCTCTCCACCCCCATCCTCCCCAGACTCCACCCCCAATCCTCCAGGAATTTCCCAACCTGGAGCTGGCAACTGTAGTAGCTGATAATGAACACGTGAAGCCACCTTCTACTGAATCAGACAACAGGTCCCTCAAAATCAGTATTGTCTACTCAGACTGGCAGTAGCTCTCCAGGTCTCAGGGGGAGGTCTTTCAAATGACCTAGTAACTGATCCTTTTAACTGGAGATGCTGGACTCTGAAATCAGGACCTTCTGCCATACAAAGCCGATGCTCTACTGGTGAGCCACAGCCTCTTCCCTTCCCCGCCGTGATCCGTAGCTTCTCCCCTCCTTCAAGACTATGTGCCACACATGGGTAGCCATGGCTGTCTTATGCTTCCAGCTATCTGGCTTACCCCTCGTGACTATGGATATGCATGCACACCTGTTTACATTTCTTCATCTTATCTGTGCTTCAGTTGCTTCAATAAACAACCAAATGGTGATGAAGGGGGGGGGGGAATCAAATCTCTTTTTCATGGTAGTAGGACATCCTTTGGTTCATATGCCGCTTTTGCATGCGCACGCCATACGTCTGTTTCATGGCAAACATAAAATGGTTGAATTCACTATCAATTACAGGTTGGAACAAGTTTGATTTCAATTACAACAGGAGAGCAAAACAGCTGGGGAATCCCCAAGGGGAGGCGGGAGAAGCAAGGGGGGGGGAATGGTTCATTAAACAGTACTAATTAGAGAGAGATGAACTCGAGATATAAAACACTTCTGGTTGCTTTGCTTCCCCAAGATGGTTTGCCTTTCAGGACAGAAACAGTAAGCGCCGGAGTTGGGCTGGAATCTATTCTAATTTCCCTATAATTGCTACCTGAATCATAGTTTAACAACAGGTCTAACTTTTATTTTTTTTAAAAAGTGACAGCAAAGAAAAAAATAATAACACATTTGTAGCCGCTCTAATTGCATTCAAGTCAAACAGCTGTTCTAAGGGCACACAGATGCAGAAAATCATGAGTCGAAGCAGAAGTATTTTTTTTTTAAACTATTTTACAGCTAATGATAAGGCACGGGCTTGCAGATTGCAAATGGAGGAATTTTCTCCCTCCCTCTCCCCCCCCTTTCTTTCTCCCTCCCTGTCTGAAATAACCATACACTTTAGTGACACTCATAAAAGTTATTTCTGGCATGAATGGATTCATAAATCCATGAAGAACAAAATCCTTATCCAGATTGTTATATGTTATATGCAGCAGTCATTCCCCCAGATGAGGGCATCCACCTAGGGTTACCAGGTCTGAATTCACAGAATCATAGAAATCGAATCATAGAATCACAGAGTTAGAAGGTACTTCCAAGGTAATCTAGTCCAAACCCCTGCACAATGCAGGAAATTCACAAATACTTCCCCCTCCACACCTGCAGTGCCTGCTGTTCCATGCCCAGAATATGACCAACAACACTCCCCCCGCAAAAACACACATACACACACACAAAATCCCTCCAGAATCCCTGGCCACACTGGCCTGGAGAAAAAACACACAAAAATCCCTCCAGGATTCCTGGCCACACTGGCCTGGAGAAAAATTGTTTCCAGACCCCAAAGTGGTGATCAGCATTTCCGTGGGCATGTTAGGAAGGACGACGAGAACTGAGTAGTGATGCAACTCTCCCTGAAACTCTCACGATCTGATGAAGTTCACAGAATCAGCATTGCGCTCAGATAGCCAACTAGCTTCTGCTTAATGACCTCCAGAGGAAGCCTCTTTCACCGAGGAACCACTCTAATTGCCAGGAAGTTCTTCCTAATGTTTAGCCAAAAACTCCTTTGATTTAATTTAATTTCCACCTGACTGGTTCGACTTTCCGGGGTAACAGAAAACAACTGTGCATTGTCCTCTGTATGGCAGCCCTTCAAGTACTTGAAGATGGCTATACCCCCTCTCTATCATCTCCTCTCCCAGCTAAACATACCCAGCGCCTTCAACCTTTCCTCATAGGACTTGGTCTCCAGACCCATCACCCTCTTTGTTGCCCTCCTCTGGACACATTCCAGCTCGCCTATATCTTTCTCAAATTGTGGTGCCCCAAACTGAACACAATCCTCTAGGTGAGGGCTAACCAGAGCAGAGTTGGGACCTTTCTAGAGATTTGGGGAGGGGGGTTGAAGCCGGGGGAGGGCAGCGTTGGTGAAGGGGACTGACCGCAGCAGGGTATAATGCATCCACTCGGGTAGCGTGAAGACGGTTTTCATGAACAAATGTCCCCTTCTGGTTCGGTGCCACCTATTGCGATATTCAAAGAGTGGCATATATGATATACACTAATCCTGTATACACAATGTAGTAAAGGCAACTTGAAGCATGTAGAGGGGGAATGTGCCGGCTCTGTCCCCCTCCTTCGCTCACAACATGGCACACCGCCTCCTGTTTCATCCTTTGTGGGTTTGTCTGAACATGGGCACAACACCTATGCACATAGGAACTGTCTTGTGTGTAAGATCTGTGTCCCCACCCCCGGGGGGGAAATACTCTAAAAGCAGAGCCCTGTATCCAACAAACCACCATGGAATGCAAATTTCCCTGGTATTTCTCTCCATGCCAGAAGCCCCTTTTTTCGCAAGGAAAGATAGGGATGTGACCTTCCGGGAGGGGTCTGGTGTTCTCCCAGAATACCAACTGATTGCCAGACTACAGAAATCAGTTCCCCTGGAGAAAATGGCTGCTCTGGAGGGCTGACTGTATGGCATTTCACCCCACTAAGTTCCCAGGTTCCTATCCCCAAATCACCAGGACCAATTTCACACAAGAGCTGCACCGCGGTCGCGCCTCCCTTTGCCCTGCTTCTATTGGTCAATTCCCCACTCGAAGCCATGCGGCTGCATTTTGACACACAGCTTTGCCCAATTTCCCCCGCGGTTTCGTGATCCTTTTTGGGGGGGATCATGAAACCACGGAAAAAATCGGGCGAAGCTGCGTGTCAAAATGCGGCTGCACGACATCAAGTGGGAAATTGACCAATAGAAGCGGGGCAAAGGGAGGCGCGACCACGGTGCAGCTCTTGTGTGAAATCGGTTCAGGAGTTTCCCAATCTAGATCTGGCAACCCTACCCCCCGCTCCATCCACAGCTGATGGCCCCCCTGGCTGGCAACCCTAATTAGATCATCTCTGGGGTCATGGGAACTTCTGTAAGCTGCCCTGAGCCCGCTTGCGAGAAGGGCAGCCTATAAATTTGATAATAAATAAATAAATGTGAAATACAAGGCATGCAGATTTGGGGGGGCTACCCGTGGAAGGAGGGGAAGGGGTGAAGTTGCTTGTTGTTCATCTCGGATCAGCACATTTCATAAGAAGAGCCCCGCCGGATCAGACCAGTGGCCCACCTAGTCCAGCATCTCTTTTCATACAGCAGCCACCCAGTGACATCACTCCTCCTCTTCAATGTTCCACTGATGGAAGGGCCGGGGAGGGGGGGAGTTCTGTTCCTTCCTGCAGGCCCTCCCATGAGCCATGATGATATTTCTACCCCCAGGCTCCCCCCAACCTCAGGAATTATTTGGATCAGCTTTAGTATTAGGAAGGAGGAGGGGGAAGAGGGGGAGGAGGATTTATACCCCGCCCTTCACTTAGAGTCTCAGAGTGGCTGACAATCTCCTTCCCTTCCTCTCCCCACAATAGACACCCTGTGAGGTAGGTGGAGCTGAGAGAGCTCTGAGAGAACTGCTCTTGAGAGAACAGCTCTGAGACAACTGTGACTGACCCAAGGTCACCCACATGGCTACATGTGGAAGAGTGGGGAATCAAACCCGGTTCTCCAGATTAGAGTCCACCACTCTTAACCACTACACCAAACCCTTTTCTTCAACCCTCAATAAGATAAATAGCGAAAATTTGGAGTCAGGGTAAGGATGTGAAGTGGCAGGACAGGCTTCAGTCTAAATCAGGGGTCTGCGTGAGTGCTGTTTTCCAAGAAAAAAAATGGATATTCGTTTTTTTAAAGGGATTAGGAGATTCACTGAGAGCCAGTTTGGTGTAGTAGTTAAAACCGGTGGACTCTAATCTGGAGAACCGGGTCAATTCACCACTCCCCCTGGCTACATGTGGAAGAGTGGGGAATCAAACCCAGTTCTCCAGATTAGAGTCCACCACTCTTAACCACTACACCAAACCCTTTTCTTCAATCCTCAATAAGATAAATAGACTAGCGAGAATTTGGAGTCAGGGTAAGGGTGTGAAGTGGCAGGACAGGCCTCACTCTAAATCAGGGGTCTGCGTGAGTGCTATTTTCCAAGAAAAAAAATGGATATTCATTTTTTTAAAGGGATTAGGAGATTCACTGAGAGCCAGTTTGGTGTAGTAGTTAAAACCGGTGGACTCTAATCTGGAGAACCGGGTCAATTCACCACTCCCCCCACATGCAGCTGCTGAGTGACCTTGGGCCTTGGGTGTCTGTTGTGGGGAGGGGAAGGGAAAGGAGATTGTAAACTGTTCTGAAACTCAGAATGACGGGTGCGGTATAAATACAGTCTCTTCTCTTCTTTTCTTCATTTATAGATCTTCCAGGATATAGCCAAGTTTGACCCTAGGTGACCACACATTCTCTTTGCCATATATGATGACTCTTGATTATTCCCGAAAATAGTATTTTGATAGACTCATGTATTTCCTGTTATTTGAAGCCATTATATTGTATTCAGAAAAGCTTTTAATAAGTTGTCTGCAAATGTGAAGAAGATTTATTTGTAAACATAAAACCCTCGAGAGGAAATAGTCTCTATTTAAAATGTAACCCACAGAGCTTTGCATTCAAAAGCTTACAGTTTGAATGTTAAGCAATGTATTATATACTAGCAGAATTTTTTAAAGGTAGTGTAGGAGAAGACTCTTGAGAGCCCCTTGGACTGCAAGGAGATCAAATCAGTCAATCCTAAAGGAAATCAACCCTGACTGTTCCCGGGAAGGCTGGATACTGAAGCTGAAGCTCAAATATTTTGGCCACCAAATGAGAAGGGAGCCCTCACTGGAGGAGAAGACCCTGATGCTGGGAAAGACAGAAGGTCAAAGAAGGGGACGGCAAAGGATGAGATGGTTATACAGTGTTATCGAGAGAACAGACATGAAATTAAGCAAACTCCGGAGGACAGTAGAAGACAGGAAGGCCTGGCATGATGTGGTCCATGGGGTCGCAAAGAGTTGGGCTCCACTGTGCAACTGAACAACAACAACAGGATTTCAAAGGCAAGGCTCTGATGATCATAGGTAAAAGTAAAGGTTCCCTTGCTTGAAAGCCAGTCGAGTCCGACTCTAGGGTTGCGGTGCTCATATCCGTTTCAAAGCAGAAGAGCCAGCACTGTCCAAAGACATTTCCGTGGTCATGTGGCCGGCATGACTAAACACCAAGTCGCACGGAATGCTGTTACCTTCCCACCGATGTGGTACCTATTTATCTACTTGCAATTTCTTGCTTTCGAACGGCTAGGTTGGCAGGAGCTGGAACTAGAGACAGGAGCTCACTCCGTCATGCAGCACCCAGGTCTCGAACTGCTGAACTACTGACCTTCCACAGCCTGCAGTTCAGTGTCTTAACCACTTGAGCCACCGCAGCTCCCCATGATGATCATACACACACACAAACACACACAATTCTTCCACTTATTTAGGACATGAGACTATGTATTGTTAGGTCTCGACATTGCCTTATATTTGTTTCTGGTAACAAAATCAGAGTACAGTAAAGTTGCCAACTCCAGGTTAGAAAATTCATTGAGATTTTTTTCTTTTCTTTTGGGGGGAGGCAGTGTTTCACCAGTGGAACTGATTTCTGTAGTCTGGAGATCAGCTGTACTATCGGGGGGACACTGGCAACACTAATTTATTTTACTGTTGTACCACTGTGGCTGATTTCACACAAGGAGCCGCACCACCGTCCCATTTCCATTGGTCAAGGTCCCACTCAAAGCCGGGGGGGGGCTGCATTTTGACCTGTGGCTTTGCCCACTGCCCCCCGCGGTTTCATGATACTGTTTTTTGAGGATCACGAAACTGCAGAGAAAATCGGGCGAAGCCGCGGGTCAAAATGCGGCTGCGTGGCTTCGAGTGGGAAATTGACCCGTAGAAGCGGGGCAAAGAGAGGCGTGTCCGCGGTGCAGCTCTTGTGTGAAATCGGTCTCTGTATGTGTCTGTGTGACTTTTCAGCCAAGGTTAAGCAGCTCCATTTATTTCAAGGACCAGAAGACATGCATTGATCTCTCTCATGAAACCCAGTGAGCACAGTTGCCAACTCTGAGCTGTGTAATTCCTAGAGATTTGGGGATGAAGTTTGGTGAGCCTTTTGCCATCCCTCCTGGCAACCATCGAGGAGTGGGGGGTGGGGCTTTCTGGCAGCAGTGGAAGGCCTAAGCTACTGACTCAGCGATGTCATCATCGTGCCCCCAGGGACGCAGAATACTCTGGCAGAGCCCCCCAGTCCAAAACAGTCAAGTGGCACCTTTAAGACCAAGTTTTATTCAGGTAGAAGCTCTCCCTCCTCTGCGAGGACAGATATGCACGTTCCTCCCCCCAATAGCTAGCAATCCAAAACAGTCCAGTGGAGCCTGAGCGGTGGGTGTTGCCTTCTGACACACTTCTGGTGATGTCAGGGGGTGTAGCATATGCAAATAAGTTATGCTAATGAACTCCTGTACCTCTTTTTCTACGAAATGACCCCTGCCACCGCATCACCCATCACATCACTGACATGCTGGCCTAGGCTGGTAAGTCCCCCGGCTAGCTGATCAGGGGTCGGGGGTGGCAGGTGGGAGACCCTTTGCCCTTGGAAGGGCCTAGCAGCCCTGATTCGAGGCAAGGCAATCCCCTGCAGCAACACCAGTCAACTCTTTTGCTAGGGGTGAACCAAACCGCTAGAGTACACTGGTGGCATCTTCATTGTGCCGCACTGGTGGCTTGGATGCTTGTCACCAAAATAATGGGGCCCTACTGGAATCCGGAAGTTAGAAGTGTGGCATCCTATACCATGGGTGAAGGGAACATCTTAAACATCTTAAAACGTCTTCATCATGTTGCATGTTAACTTGCTGTTCAGTCCCTGTCTCTAAGGTTGAACCTTACCTTCCTTCCAATGCATTTGAAAAAGTGTGCCTGCACGCAAAAGCTCATACCTTGAATAAAACTTTGATTTAAAATCAGTATATTTCTTCCCTATAGAGGCTAGATCAGTTCCTCTTAAGTGTAAAGTGTTTTTTTTAACTAATGTCACTAACTGATTTATGAGCTGATGAAAGCTGTTAGGTGACCGACAGGCTTATGTTCACGATAATGTCTCCTCTGTTATTTAAACAATGTTATTGATGTATCAAAACCAATGCTGTTCTTTTATATCGAGTTGCAGTTATGGTTTTGACTGTTATATGTTGAAAATAAAATTTATTTTGAAGGGGGGAAAAAAAGAATAAAACTGTGTTGGTCTTAAAGGAGCCACTGGACTCTAAGATTGATTTCACACGAGCCTTTGTCCCGGGCTCGCTCCTCCTTTACCTCTGCTTCTTCTGGTCAATTTCACACCATTTGTCCCGTGGCCGCCTTTTGTCCCGCAGCTTCCTCCGTTTTGCTCTGGCACAGCTCAATCCTTGATTTCCAAGAAGTTTCCTGTTGCCCCGCGGAGAAAAAGTGGGAGGGGGAAGGGGAGGGTTTAAGAGGGGGGAAGACAGGGGAGTGGGAGGAGGGAGGACGCAGGAAGCCACAGGAAACCTCGCCAAGGAAATAAAACTCAGGGAGCAGATTAAAAACAGCCACGGGCCAAGAGCTCTAATGCGAAACCAGTTTAAACGGTCCGGGGGAAACTGCTCCGCTGGTAAACAGGGGTAAGTAACTTGTGCGAAATCGGTCTAAATTGGTTCTACTGTTTCAGACCCACACAGCTGACCGCCAGTGTTCCCTCTGAGTTAATGTGAGCTAGCTCACAATTTTTTAAGCTTCTGGCTCACACATTTTTGTCTTAGCTCAGGAAGGAGGGCTCCAGAGCAAACTAATTTATGCAGCAGCCAAATCGCTCACTCACAACTTTAGTGCCAGTAGCTCACAAAGTAGAATGTTTGCTCACCAGACTCCACAGCTTAGAGGGAGCATTGCTGACTGCTGGAAGCATTCCACGCCTTTATTGAAAGGACGTGATGAACAAGAGAAAAAAATATATATAGAAACCCTCCCCAGTCCATTTGTCACAAGGAAAATGTTCAACAAGGGCCCCTGACACAACGGGGGGAACAGGCACGGCCAAATTGCGGCTTTTTTGAGGCGCACCAAAAGAGACGCACGACGGCGGGATCAGACAGATCCCCCCCAGCCGCCGCGCAGGTCCTCCCCAGCACGATCAGATGCCGGGAGGAAGCCACAGACTGGAGAATGAGGCCAGCCTGCTGCACATGCATGTGCATGCGAAGCTCCGCAGGACCTCGCATGCTGTGGGAGAGACAGGTACGCTGGCAATCAGACGGCCGTCCCTGCAGCGGATTTTCAGGTAGGTAGTAGTGTTTTCTAGGGGTTTTTTTGATGCACAGTTTTGCCCAGAAGGGACAGATCGGGGACGGGTGCGTGCCGCTTCCCAGATGTTGCGGTGTGATCGCGCCCGCTTGATGCGCCCCCGATCCGTCCCTCTCGCGTGGCAAATCCTCCCATGTGACCGGGGCCAAGGGCATGTATTAATGCTCTTGGAAGCCAACTCCCGCTTCAAAACACATGTGTGAATGGCCTGTTTGAAAGTGACTCTGTCATCATGTAAGAAGCGAATGGGTTAAGTTCCTGAACATGCACCAGTCTTTCCTTGAACGACTGAATTGCTTCTTAGGCATCTACAGAAACAATCCTGTTTCCTGTGTTAGAATATCTGATAAGACTGTTTCAGTTTGATACTGTATATGCTCCTGATGTACCATTTTACCACTGAATGATTCTATTTTGGTGCAAGTGGGGGAATTCATAAAAGATCAATGTTCGTGGAAACCAAGCCTCGCTTCCAGAAATCCAATAGTGTTTCTGAAAATCTTTTTCTCCTCTTTAAGCCAATGCCAGTTTTTCGTTTTAATTGTAAGGAAGGACATTCAGCCGAACATCTGTAATTCCTGTTCCACTACACTCCGTAGTCAAGAAACATTATGTTGGTGAAACACAGCTACGGAATGGAACTCCCTACGGGAGCCAGAGTATTGACTTCAATGCAGGAAGGGGAAGGACACAATGTTTGACTTCAAAGAACAAAACAAACAAAGTGGTTCTTTGTTTAAACAGATCTGATATCTTACCACCCATGGTTTGTCAGGTACCCAAATCTCCCACAAGTACTTCGGCATATCTCCAATATTCAGTGCCTAAAAAGCAAGTAATATTTGAATAAAAAAGACTTGTCACTTTTGACCACACCTAAGACATTCCCCCAAAACTTCTGGTATAACCCAGAACACAGCCCAGTCATTCAACTACAGGGCGTTCAAAGTCTCCTCCTTTCTTATGGATAGGACTGCCAGCACTCAGTAGGGAAATCCCTGGAGATTTGGACATAGAACCCGGGCCAGGCAAGGTTCGAGCGGAGAGACATCTCAGTGGGGTATAAAGTCATGGAGTCCACCCTCCAAAGCAGCCCTTTTCTCTAGGGAACTGTTTTATGTAGTCTGGAGTGCAGTTGTAATTCCAGGAGATCTACAGGCCCCACCTGGTGGTTGGCAACCCAAGGTATAGAGACATCCATGATACATATTGGGCAGCTCCATAGCCAGATCTTTTGTGTGTTTGTGCCCCCCCACACACAAAAGATCTGGCTATGGAGCTGCCTAATATGTATCATGGACGTCTCTATACCTTGGGACGTCTCTATACCTGTATTAGACCTTCTGGTGGAGAGTGTGGGTGAACTTACTGTCGCCACCAGGAGCTCTTTCCACACACTGGCTCGCTTCGAAGCACTCCAGTGGCCAGCTCCCATTGGAGGGGAGCGAGAGGGGAGACCACTGTGCAGCCTCTCCGGGTCTTCCTGCTTCCACAGTGGGCTTCTCAAAGTTTGAGAAGCTGGCTGCAGAAGGAGGAAGACACGGCAAGGCTGTGTGGAGGCCGCACCTCTCCCTCCCCTCCTGCTCGGCCAGGGTCGTTGCACAGCCTCCCCAGGTCTTCTGGCTCCTGCAGCCGAAAGCAGGAAGACCTGGTGAGGAGGCACAGAGGTCGCCCCTCTCCCTCTCCCCCTGCAGGGGCTGGACATATTCGTGTGTGGGGGGGTTATGCTCTTCAGCCCCCTTCCTGGTATCTATGGGCCAGATATCTGGGGATATTTGACGGAATGATTTCCCCCCACCGGAAAGATTAAATTGAAACAGGCGACTGCACGTACTACTGCAGCATTAAAATCCTAGTGTCACGCAGGGGTCATTTCCTGCAGTAGCGCACAGGAGCGGCGCTCCAGCAGTAAGGAGCCCAGGGGGTGGGCACATGCAACAAGCTCCAAACCCTGCTCCCAGCAGCCCTCAGTCGGGCCACAAGGAGGAAGAAGCAGCCAGGTAAATTGCAGAGCCCCCCCCAGCCCGCCTTCAGGTACAAGCTCTCCCTCCTCTGGGAGGGCAGATCTGTGTGTCCCCCCCCCCCATAGCTAGCAATCCAAAACAGTCCAGTGGTACCTTTAAGACCAAGTTTTATTCAGGTACAAGATCCCCCTCCTCCATGAGGACTGATCTGCACGTTCCCCCCCCCAATAGCTAGCAATCCAAAACAGTCCAGTGGTACCTTTAAGACCAAGTTTTATTCAGGTGCAAGCTCTCCCTCCTCCGTGAGGACTGATCTGCATGTTCATCCCCCCCCAATAGCTAGCAATCCAAAACAGTCCAGTGGCACCTTTAAGACCAAGTTTTATTCAGGTACTAGCTCTCCCTCCTCTTCAAGGACTGATGTGCACGTTCCCCTCCCCAATAGCTAGCAATCCAAAACAGTCCAGTGGCGCCTGAGCGGTGGGTGTTGCCTTCTGACACTCTTCCGGTGATGTCAGAGGGTGTGGCATATGCAAATAAGTTATGCTAATGAGCTCCTGCACCTCTTTTTCTACGAAATGATCCCCCTGGTGTCACACATTACGGGAAGTATTTGGTAGATGGAAGGTCAGTGTTGCCAGGTGCCCCCTGGGAACCTGTGGAGGATGAGGGGGTTTCCTGGGAGCAAAGAGAGGCTTAGGCTGGTGCCACCAGTGACGTGATGATACCACTTCCAGCATGGACTGAAGTGACATCATCAAATTGCAGGCAATGCAGGAACATTCTGGTATTTAGGCAGGAACGCTATGGTAGAAGTCATTTTCACCACAGAGTTTTTGCCCAAATACCAGAGTGGACCAAATACCTGGATGTCCCTCTGTCACCAATGACATGATGACGTGACTTCTGGTGCACACCAGATGTGACCTCGGTGCATTGCCAGCAATGCAGGCCTAGGTGTTCTCCCACTGGCCAGCTGATTGGTGTCGTGAGGAGGGGCCTTGTGCGTCTATTGAGCTTTTCAAATTCGTTTATTCTAGATATAATAATAATAACAATAATAACAGGAGAGTTGAGGCACTGACAAAATATCTCAGTTCTTAAAGCACATGTGCTTGCACACGTGCATGTATACACACATGCAAATCACTTAAGTTCAACACCAAAACACATCAACCGGTTTCACATATTCATTCTGCTTATATGTTAGACTCTGCATACCCACACTTTCCTTGGGACTTTCAGCTGGACTTTGGGTTCTGATGAGGTGCCTGGGCACCAATTCAACAGGCGCAACTTTTTCAAGTGTGTACTAGGGTAGGGTTTCCAGGCTACGCCAGGCGACTGGTAGGAGATCAGGAGGCAGGGACGCGGGGAGCACACGGTTTTGGGTGTTCAATGGGATCACTTCCTTCTCTTTCTCATCCAAAATTTGCCCTGATGACACCAGAATCAGGCAGATTCTGTGCCAAAGTTCTAAAAGATAGTGCAAGTTACTTGGACGGCATGGTGAATTAGATTGTTAGGCATCATAAAGATTATATAAATGCACTGTAACTGAGGAGTGACTTCCACAGCATTCTTAATTCTCTTTCCCATAACAAAATTGATCCCCCCCCCCCCACGGATGGTTTCCCTGTTCTATGTTTCATTGTTGTTGGTTTTGTTTTTGTATGTGCCTGTACAAGTGTTGGGTATCTTCCGTTGGCATTTCCCCATTTTAATAGTTATGTTGCCTGTATAATACCAGTCTTTGTTTTTCTCAGCTACTTCCAGTGTCTTGTACAAGGTCTGCGTAGGGTTACCTCTTTTCAAGGTAATTCATATCACAGCATTCCATTACTATGTATAGGTGTGGAAGTTGGACAATGAGGCTGCGATCACACACACTAAATAATCCACTTTTATTCCACGTTCAATGCATTTTTGGATTGGATTTTGCCAGTTCCCACAGTAAAACTCCAGCTGCAAAGTGCATTGAAAGTGGGTTGTTTAGTGTATGTGATCATAGCCTGAAGGAAGCAGACAGGAAGGAAGTTGATTCATTGCAATGTGGTGTTAGAAGAGAGTTTTACGGATACTGTAGGCTGCCAAACAGACAAATAACTGGGTTCTAGATCAAATCAAGCCAGAACTCTCCCTAGAAGCTAAAACGACTAAACTGAGACGGTCATATTGTGGTTGCATTATGAGAAGACAAGGGTCAATGGAAAAGACAGTCATGCTAGGAAAAGTGGAAGGCAGAAGGAAAAGAGGAAGACCCAAAATGAGATGGATTGACTGAGTCAAGGAAGCCACGGGGGCCCTCAGTTTGCAACATCAGAGTGAGGCTGATAATGATAGGACATCTTAAAGGTAAAGGTAAAAGTTCCCTTGCTCGAAAGCCAGTCGAGTCTGACTCTAGGGTTGCGGTGCTCATCTCCGTTTCAAAGCCAGCGCTGTCCAAAGACGTTTCCGGCATGGTCATGTGGCCGGCATGACTAAACACCAAGGCGCACAGAACGCTGTTACCTTCTCACCGAAGTGGTACCTATTTATCTACTTGCAATTTCTTGCTTTCGAACTGCTAGGTTGGCAGGAGCGGGAACTAGAGACGGGAGCTCACTCCGTCATGCGGCAACCCGGGTCTCGAACTGCTGAACTACTGACCTTCCACAGCCTGCAGTTCAGCGTCTTAACCACTTGAGCCACCGCAGCTCCTTAGGACATCTTGGAGGACATCAATTCATAGGGTCGCCATAAGTCAGAAACGATTTGATGGCACAACGCATATTTTCACTGTCTGTATAACACTGCTTTGCCAATTATTTTTCTACAGTCCTTTAAAAAAAAATCTAGCTTTTTTCTTTTGTTTCCCCTACAATTTATTCCAATCTGCTTTGACTACTATTAATGACTTCAAGCCGGCGACAACTTTCTCACACCTGAAATGTTTGTCTAAGCAGTGTGAACACATCTGTATCAAACTGTTGGTATATAAACTGGTGACGTCTATGTTGGGAAATTCCTGGGGATTTGGAGGTACAGCCCGGGAAGGGTGAGGCTTGGGGAGGGGAGGGACCTCGGTTTGGTGTCGTGGTTAAATGTGCAGACTCTAATCTGGGAGAACCGGGTTTGATTCCCCACTCCTCCACTTGCAGCTGCTGGATGACCTTCGGCACACCATAATTCTGTCAGAGCTTGTTTTGACAGAGCAGTTTCTGTCAGAGCTCTCTCAGCCCCACCTCCCTCAAAGGGTGTCTGTTGTAGGGAGGGGAAGGGAAAGGAGTTTGTAAGACGCTCTGAGACTCCAAGTGAAGGGCGGGGTATAAATCCAATTTCTCCTTCTCCTTCTCCTTCTTCTTCTTCTCCTTCTTCTCTGTGGGGTATAATGCCACAGCACCCACCCATTAAAACAGCCATTTCCTTCAGGAAACTGAAATTTGGAGGTCAGTTATTATTCCAGACAATCTCCAGGCCTCACCTGGAGGCTGGCAACTCTACTTTGACGAGTCCTGGGTTATCTTTTTTTAAAAAATAATAATAAAAATAATAATGATAATAATGGTAATGATAATGATAATAATAATAATAATATGCTCAAGAAGCAATGCCTTCCCTTTGTCACGTTGCCGCTTTACATCCTTGTGTTATTTGACATATACACTTTTTTCTTTTTAAGAAACGTTACATGAAAACACTTGCTATGCTTTGCTTGGACTGGAGCTCTGTCCTATATCAGTGTTTCTGGCATAATTTTGCCATTTCCCATTCTGCTTCCCTTCACTATATTGCACAAACTCCCCCCCCCCATAATTGGCATTTCCCCAACCTCTGTTTGAAAATATATATATAGGAATATCTCTTAAATATATGATTTTGTAGATTTCTGCTTTCACACATTGCTGCAGTAGAATTTATGGGACTATTCCTGGTACCTAAAACTACCCATAATTTCCCTCCCCCCTGCTTCTTACATCATTTGGTTTATATATTGCTAAAGACGTAGGTGTGTGAGGAAGAAAATACCTTTTAATGTTTTTCTGTATACAAAATCCAGTTCCATATTATTAACTTTCTAAATTACCAGATGTTCCTTTTCGTCAACGTAGACATTGCTGTTGGCTGGTTTTTTGTTGTTTTTTTTTAAAAAAAAGATTTTCCATTTTTTATCTACACTAATATATTTAATTTCTCTTTATTTGCATTTTTGCAGCTTCTTTTCTACATTAAACAACCGTGTACACCAAAAGCTGAACAGATCATTTACGGTTTCCTAACAGCCAGTGTCTCATCCCACCCCCACCCCTCTCTGATGTATAAAGTTTCATTAAAAAAATGCTTGGGTTTTTTTTCCATTATTTGTACTTAAAAAAAACCCCTCTTCTGTCTCAGAAGTCATTCTGTGGTTCAGTATATAGCCCTCCTTCTCACAAGTTCTGCAACAGAGGTTTAAATAAATTGGTTTACCATTTGCCCGTCCATACCTGGGGTGAACTCCCCCCCCCAATCACTTGTGATTGATCAATGGAGCAGTGAGAGGGGGGGAAAGAAGGAAATGATGTCATGGTATCAATGATGTTCAAGGAAGTTCTCCTAGTTTCTGTGGTCTTTTCCATGAAGATTGGGAGAATGCCTGGAGAGTCACAGGGGGCCGGGATGTCAGCATTACTATCCACTATGGGAAGTGGAAGAGCTGTAGGCCACCAAGTGAGCTCATAACTGAAGGAGTTTGAAATTCACAGCTCATATTCTTTGTCTAGGTAGTACATCATCACTCTGTATCTATATATCTAATTCTTAACAGTCCCCTCTGTGTGCAGATACTTATTTTCAAAAACAGAGGGCACATTCTCCCCTAATATTGGAGGAAGCAAAAGCAGAACTTGAGCTGGGATTGGGGAGGATTCTTCATGCAATATGAATGGCTAAATAGCAGGAGGATGTTTTAAAAGGACATCTGAACTTCTCTCCCCTACCTCTTTTGCTGCAGGCTTCACTGCCCTCTTAAAACCTTCTGGGGGGGGGCTTCTAACTGCTTCTCCCCCTCCACCAGCTTGAGAAAGACTGGCTGGCTGAGAGGGAGAGACACACAGCAATAATGGGTGGGGGAAGAGGGGAGGAAGCAACAGCAGAACTGGAGCTGGGATTGAGGAGGATTCCTCGCTGCAACTCACCTGTCTCCAACACTGTTTTTTCCTGCAGAATGAATGGCTAAATGGAAGGGGGAAGCTTTAAAAAGACATCAGAACCTGCAACTGCAAAGCCTGGCAAGTGGGAGAGAAGGATTGTTC
The DNA here is from genome assembly GCF_001447785.1 of Gekko japonicus. Classification (NCBI taxonomy): domain Eukaryota; kingdom Metazoa; phylum Chordata; class Lepidosauria; order Squamata; family Gekkonidae; genus Gekko; species Gekko japonicus. The sequence goes on along the minus strand of NW_015169818.1, from coordinate 431,639 downwards.
TCACCCCAATCTCTGTAGAAGCGGGCACCGCTGTCCTTTAAAAACATCCAGGCTTCTAACTGCTTCTCCCCTCCCCACCAGCTTGGGCACTGCTTCTTCCCACTGCTTCTCTCTTCTGACCATCTAGAAGACAGAGGGAAATTATAAAGGGACAGCTGAAGCGTCTTTAATGGATGGGTGGACACAGTGACTGAGAGGTAGGGGGCAGGTGAAGAGGAGTTGGGTTTTTCTCCAACCAGTGTCAGTTTGCTGCTGTTGTTCAGTCGCACAGTCGAGTCTGACTCTTCGCGACCCCATGGGCCACATCACGCCAGGCCCTACTGTCTAGCGTCAGTTTGTACACACCGCCTTTTAAAATGTTCCTTAGCAACCCTGACAGACAAACAAATTGCCAAAGACAGCTGTGATGCTGTGGGTGAATGTGGAATCATCTCAGGCTGAAGAAGACTGGAGCTTCGTAACCACACAATTCTCCATGGCAAGGTGGGAGACTGAACAAGCAAAGGTGCCTCAGGCTGATCCATTGATGAACCAATGGACATTTACACTGCTGCTTTTGGCAAGGGCACTCAGATGGAGAGTGGTACAGGACAAGACCTGCAGGGCCCAGTAAGGCAATCTTTGAAATCTCACCTCACATAAACAAACTGATTGCAATTCCCAGGCAAACTCCTCTTTGAGGCCAACTTCAGTCAGCTGGCTGACTATCCACAGAGGAACTGAGCAAGGCTAGACCGTTTTCTTTCCAGTGTTCAATAAAGAAAAAGGGGGAAACAAAGGGAAAAGTGGGCTCCAACTGATACAGAGCTGCCTCCTCCTTTAAGAGGGCACCGCTCAGAACAACTGAAAGAATCTCTGCCTTTTTTTTTTGTCAGAAACAACAATCCCTCATCAGTACCACACAGAACAACACAATGCCGGAAGTGCCTCACAAAAGAGGAGGCCCTGCCAAAACGAGAGGATCCAAAAACCTAACAAATTGGTTACCACAAGGAAGCCATTTAAACAGTAACCAACTACACTATGAAAAAAAGACATTGATAATATGCAACATTTTGTTGTGGGTCCTTACTTTTAAGTATAGAATTACAAAATAAGTGTCCCAATTAAGTCCAACTGAATTGTCAAAATACGAGACCCAAGTGCATCTTGCATTTCCTAATGTTCTATAATATTACATGGATAAATGAGAGTGAATATTGGGCAGATAAAAATTAACTGGTATGTACAGTATAACTGTTGCATCAGGTAATGGGTAAATTATAGATTTTACCAGGCTTCTCTCTGGATCCATGAAATTCTGCCTGATTCTACCCATTACTCAACACATTCCATCCCTGAGCTATAACATTCTTCACTAACTCTTCCCTTTACCTTCCAAGCTCTATCCCATTTCTACCTCAACTTGGTTCTACCTCAATATGCATGTGGCATTTCTTTATTTATATCCTGCTTGTGTCCCCGGTTGGGACTTTAAGCAGTTTAGAACATTGGTCTCCACATCTCCATTTTCTCACAACAACCTTGTGAGGTAGGCCAGGCTGAGAGTTTGTGACAGGCCCAAGGTCACCCAGCAAGCTTTCATGGTAGAAGTCAGGATTTGCACCTGGGTCACCCAGGGCCTTGGTCCACCAGTCTATCTACTATGCCACAATGTTCTTTCAAGAGTATACCTTGACCGAAGGACCCATTATTTAGTTTTGGGAATCAGAATTTGGCTACCCTTTTAAAGAAATGAAATGTGTATATATTCATCCATTTATTTTGCCTAGTAGGAAGACATTAGTATTCAGAACAAAATTGCTTGCCCAACTCTTTTCATTCTTGGGTGAGCAAAGATGAAAACATCTAAAACTGTAACATCAAACCGTGTTGTCAAATCCTGTGGGAACACATCTGTTCCAAAGTTTTTGTATCAGATACCCCCACGTATTGTACACTCGCCCTGTATTCTCACAGAGTTGCATCACAGTTCTTTTACCCAAGGACTGGGCTTCAAAAAAGACTTCTTACTATGTATATTCTCTGAAAATCTTCTCCTTTGATACAGATTCCTGAAGTTTTGTTACTAACTTGGAAGAATTCCTTTGTTTGCCAAAAGGCATCTTATCTCAAAGAGAAGCATGCCTCAAAACAACAGACACCTGATATCTGATTCTCCGGTATTTTTGAATCAAGTCTCCAAGGGTATTAACAAATTTAATTCAACAAGGAGATAATAAATTAACCCAGGAACAGGTGAAGACCAATGTGACCTCTTCAAGCAACTTTTGCATGCACCGTTTGAATCCTATGATATTCAAGTGGAGAGACAGCAGAGGTGAAACTGCTAGTTACCGTAAGCATATATAATGAGGGAAACACTAAGAAATGAAGACTCAACAACTCTTATCAGTTGGACCATTAAAAAAAATATCTCACCTTAGGCCCCTGCCACACGGGGGGGAAAAGTATGGCCAAAGTGCGGCTTTTTAAAGCCGCACCAAAAGAAACATGCAGCGGCGGGATCACAGAGATCCCCTGAGCCGCCGTGCAGTTCCTCCCCGGCATGATCAGATGCCGGGGGAGAAGCTACTGAAGGGAGAGCGAGGCTGCCGAACTGCGCGTGCATGCGCAGTTCGGCCGGGAGCCTGGATTGCTCCAGGCGGGGGGGGGGGCGATCCCACGGCCACGCTTGCTGCGGTGCTTCAGGTAAGTCCTCCTCTGTAGGAGGTTCTTTTTTGCTGCAGCTTTTCCGGGTTTAGGGATGGATCGGGGACGGGTGCACACCGCTTCCCAGATGTTGCGGTGAGATTGCGCCTGTTTGCTGCACCCCTGATCCATCCCTCTCCCGGGCCAAAATCTTCCATGTGACCGGGACCTTAGGCTGAAATAAGTTCCTCCAGTCTAAGGAGCCTTCTTCTAATTTGAGGTTGTGATCACACGCACAATTAGCCGTGCCATAGGCATGAATGCCAGGTGGATTTAAGGGGCGCGACCAGACATGAACATCTGGGAAACACCCCACACCCGTTGGTAACCCATTTTGCTCCACTGCAGAAGCAGAGTAAAAAGACACCAGGGAAAGTCCAGCAGCAAATGGGTTGCAACGGGCCACGGACGGACTTTCCCCTGTCTGGTCGCTCCAGCGCACTCTCATGGCCTCGGGATGGTCTGATCAGGCCATCCCAACTCGATGCCATTCTCCCCTCCCCCTCGCAGTATGCACATCATCACAAACTCCATAAGGAGCCCTCAGAACGGAGGTGCGGTTCATTGATTCTCCATTTAAGCGCATCGGGAACGAATGGCAAAAAAAAAACCCTACCCAACTCACCCGCGGTTGCCTCTGATCACACGGTGGCGGGCTGCCCCCACAGCTTCAAAGGACTGTGTGATAGCACAACTGCAGGTCATATTCCTCCGGGGGAAATAGCCTCGCTTCCTCCCCCACATTATCTTGTGTGTGTGACCGCCACCTGAGTGTCTCTTGGAGATACAACCATTCAAGATAGAGGAAGCCTCCTTAGGCTGGTGGATTTTCCAGCATTGCTTAGTGGAGTGTTCAGGCATAGGCCATTGTTTTTTGCTTGTCTGCCAATGGTGGTCTGATAGCCAATACTGTCTCCACTCATGGACTACTAAACCCATACAATTTAGTTGCACCAACATAAGGTTGCCAGGAGGTAAGGTTCCAGCTCCAGGCTGGCAAATTCCTGAAGATCTTGGGGGTAGAGCCTGCAATGGGTAGGGTTTGGGTAGGGGAGGGACTTTAATGGGGTAGGATGCCATGGAGTCAAGAAAGCTAACAGGCAGAAAAACTTCCTTGACACAGAGTTAGAAGGGATCCTAGAGGTCACCTACTCCAACCCTCTTGCTCAGTGCAGGATTTGGTCAACTACAGCAACCCACTCTGCTTCAAGGAGTGCACACCTTTAAAAAAATGTTTGGAAATGATTGGAAAAAGCAGGAGACATTCTTGTGGGACTGTGCCTTCAAGAAAGGGAGCCCCCCAAAAGCCCCGCTGTAGCTATGGGCATGGCCAGCAGGGGGACCTACCAGCAGCAAAGGCAGACCTAGGCTGACACCACCCACAAGGCAATGATGACACTTCCTGTGTGCACCAGAACTGATGTCATCAGGTCTTTGTCGAGGAGGGAATGGGGGAAAACTCTATGGTAAAAATGACTTTTACTACAGAGTTTTTGCCCAAATCCCAGAGCACCCCCTCCTCAACAAAGTATTGATGTCATTTCCGGTTTGCACTGGAAGTGATGTCACCACATTGCCAGCCTAGGCTTGCCTTTGCTGCCGACAGGTCCCCACTACCCCCATCACCTGCCAGTTGCCAGGGGGTACCCGGCAACCCTATGTAGCGTGCTTATTGTGTAGGGGACCATTCAAACAAACAAATGAAAACGAATAAGGTGGACAACCAGCCTAGTGTCCTGTCACTTGAACAGAGGCCTAATTTGTGGGATTCGGCAATAAAATAAAAGCATCGCTGGTTAAATAACATCCCATTACACTTCTATGATTCTCCAGGGTGTTGGTAACTCTGTTGCTTGAATTATTAAAGACGGTTGCACTGCAGTTAAAGTCCTGTAAATCCTGGAAGTGCGGGGAAGATATGTGTAAAACTATGTGGGGTAAAAAAAAAAATATTGGAGTTGTTCTATGTCCGCTTGATACTTCACCTAAGCCGGAAGACTCAAGATTCATCTCCAGGCTTTGCTATAAGCAGAAGCTGGCGACAAGGAGACAATTAACCCTCGGAAACAATTTGCCACCAAGTGTCCTAAAAGGCTAACAACCGGGCTGGAATAAAAGTAAGCCTCTGAAGAGGAGGAGATACATTTCAGTTTCAGAACTACATGCTGGAGAAAGAGAAAGAGGGGGGGGGGGAGCCAAATATTTCCAATTCCATTCCCTGCAGGGGTCTCAAAGTCAACGCAATTTAAGATACTGTAAAGCCCGCGGCCTGTAAACTGGAGTTCCGATTGCTAATATCTCTCTCCCCCCCCCCACCTCTGCTTGTGTTTTCTGTCTCAGGCATTGACACCAGCAAAACGTTTAGACCAAAGTACAGCTGGGCAATTCATTCCATCCAGCGCTCCTCATCTAGAGAGAGACAGGAAGGCGGCTGTGTGAGAATCCCTTAACAGAGGAACTCGGGGGAGAAGAGAGGCCAGGCGGGAGAGGGGCGGGGGAGAGTGACATAAAAAACAGCAGGTTGGGGGGGGGGTGATGTATTGCAATCCGGCAGCAAGGGAGATAACAACTGGGAGCTGCAAGACGATTGCTCTCTTCCCCAATAAAATAAAAGCAGTTTGAACTCCCGACCTGTGCATGGTAATGGAAATGGTCTACTCTGTTGTCAGGTCCTGGAGGAAAGCGAGAGGAAGGTCAGCCAGAGGTGGCTATGGAATTGGAGGGTGCCCCCCCCCCGACTAATGCAATATCTAGGAAAGATCCCCCCCCCAGTGTATTTAATCTGCATCTTTTACAGGGGGGGGGATGAAAAGCTTCACCCTGAACCTTGTAACTTTCTTTCTTTCTTTCTTTCTTGCTTTCTTTCTTTCTTTCTTTCTTGCTTTCTTTCTTTCTTTCTTTCTTGCTTTCTTTCTTTCTTTCTTTCTTGCTTTCTTTCTTTCTTTCTTTCTTGCTTTCTTTCTTTCTTTCTTTCTTGCTTTCTTTCTTTCTTTCTTTCTTGCTTTCTTTCTTTCTTTCTTTCTTGCTTTCTTTCTTTCTTTCTTTCCTTCCTTCCTTCCTTCCTCTCTCTCTCTCTTTCTTTCTCTCTTTCTCTCCCTCCCTCGCATGAACGATAGGATCTCAAACCAATTCACCAATCGAGTTGACTCGAGGGGAATGCGTGGGGCATCGGGCCGATCCATGGCTTCTATTTTTTTAGCTAAACGTCCACATTTTTCAGCATACACATGAGATGTTATGTGCGCAGTGAGACAATTATGTATTTGGAAAGGAAATAATTATGTAGGCACAACTCCGAGAGTGTGTGCCGCTTTCGCTTCCTTTGACCATTGGATTTTATGGTGCCCTCTAAACTGCGTGCCGCTTTCACTTCCTTTGACCATCGGATTTTATGGTACCTTCCGCATAGATCTATGGCCGTTCAGGGGTGACTTCGCAGTCCTTTTGCCCGGGGGGGGGGGGGTATTTGAACGTGGTCTTGAGCTGCACCTTTTCCTCCCAGTGGAGAAAATGTGGAGCAGATGCCAGATGCAGAATCGCCCTGTGTTGAAGGGAGCAGTGACTTTTAGAAGCTTCTACTCGAAAGATCTTGTTGGTCCCAAAGGCGCCACTGGACTCCAATCTAGATAGTCTACGGCAGACCCACAAGGCTACCCACTGGAGCTGCCTGGTGGGAAGAAAGGGACGGTCTGCCCACAGGTCTGCTCTGAACTTCTGCCTATGAACGCTTGTGTATTTACTGAAAAAGGTAAAGGTAACGGTTCCCTTGCTCGAAAGCCAGTCGAGCGACTCTAGGGTTGCGGTGCTCATCTCCGTTTCCAAGCCGAAGAGCCAGCGCTGTCCGAAGACATTTCCATGGTCATGTGGCCAGCATGACTAAACACCAAGGCACACGGAATGCTGTTCCCTTCCCACCGAAGTGGTGCCTATTTATCTACTTGCAATTTCTTGCTTTTGAACTGCTAGGTTGGCAGGAGCTGGAACTAGAGACGGGAGCTCACTCCGTCACGCGACACACTCGGGTCTCGAACTGCTGAACTACCGACCTTCCACAGCCTGCAGTTCAGCGTCTTAACCACTTGAGCCACCGCAGCTCCTTAAACACCCCACTAATTCAGAATTAAATTCCGTCGCGGAATAAGAAACATTCAACTAAAATGTGCCCAGTGCGGGGAGGGATATATTGAAACATCCTGCCTGCACCAATCATATACAAAAAGGACGAAAGGGTCCACAGGGTCAACTCACATGTTACAAAGTCCTTGCTTTCCCCCCACAGGTCTTCTTGGTGCGTGTGGTCTGGGAGAACCATGCTTGGAACTCCCCCGGTGTGGTTGTGGCGGTGGGCAGCACTGCCAAGTCACAGCTGGCGCATGGCGACCCCAGAGCATTTTCAAGTAAAGACAGGGGCGGGGGTGGCTGGCTGCCGTCTGCCTCTGCATAGCATCCCTGGACTTCCTTAGTGGTCTCCCATCCAAGTACTAACCGATTCCAAGCACGGTTCTGTCAAGCGGGCTGCGTTTCGACAGCAGCTTCCGCCCCCGAGCCCGTTGAAATGGCAGAGGATGGGCCCTGTACACTGGCCAGTCTCTTTGTGCAAAAAACCCAGGCTCAATGCACCCAACATGATTGGATCTCAGCTTGTTAAGGACAGGCGTGAACCTAGTTAATTGAGGCAACTGCAAGATTCCTCTTTCCTCTCTGTTCTTCCCCATATGCAGTGAGCGGAGAAGCAATAGAGCAGTTTTAAAACTAACTTCCTTTACTGTGAAATTCTAATGCAGGCAACCTCCAATAATAATAATAATAATATTGGTCCACACCCCTGACAGCACAGCTCATTAGCACATTAGGCTACCAGAAGTTTGCTCATCCAGCCACACCCACCTTTTGCTTGTTATTCTGTTTACCTTGTTCGTTGTCAAAACCCAGGGCCTTTTTTTGTAGCAGGAACTCCTTTGCATGTTAGGCCACACACCCCTAATGTAGCCAATCCTAGTGAGTTTCTGCTGTTGGGTGTGGCCTATTATGCTAATGAGTTCCTGCTGGGCGTAGCCAACTTGGGAGCCAGCCGGAACTCCGTTCCTGTGCGTTCCTGCCCAAAAATAGCCCTGGGCGACACACACCCTAATGTAGCCAATCCTCGAAGAGCTTACAGTAGTCCCTGTAAGAAGAGCTGTGTAAGCTCTTGGAGGATTGGCTACATTAGGGGTGTGTCTCCTAATATGCAAAGGAGTTCCTGCTACAAAAAGAGCCCTGATGATGATGATGATGATGATGATGATGATGATGATAACAACTTTTGTTTAAAAAATATGGCTTCTACCAATTAGGGTTGCCAGCCTCCAGGGGGTCCACAGTGACTCAACCAAGGTTTTCCCCCACACACCAATGATCACTGTGCAAAAATGATTCTAGTCCAGTTACAGTCCACTAATTTGCAACTTCTTCTTTTTGTTTCTTTATTTTGTTCCTTTATTTAATGAGCCAGCAGATGCCAAGAAAATACAAGACCAATTCTGAGTAGGAGACGTGGAGCATGGGCTCCAAGTATAAAGCCACCTGACGAAGCATTGAGGGAAACAGATTGAGGAATTTCAGACAGACGATATAATCCGGAAAAGGAACGGTTCCCAAATGGTTTCTAGTCTGTAATTTCAGACAGAACTGTTTTAGAACCGGTTCCCTACCGGAATATATTTATAATTTCAGACACAAACGCTTCTGTCCCGTTTAGGAAACGGGGCTGAAGCGTTTTACCTTTCAACCGCTTCCAAGTAGTCTTCAGTTTCCTCTCCCGGTTCCAATGCGTTTTTCGCCCGCCTGGAGTGTTTTGTTATAGCACTATAGTCACAGCTATAGCACTATAGCGCTCTAAAGCAAATGTTAAAAAAAAAAGCTGGAGATCGCCCGCATGGGCGAAGAACGGCAGGGAAAAAGCGGGGGAAAGTGGTGCAGTCTGAAATGGCAAACCGCTTCAGATCCAGCTCTTTACCGGAAGGGGAAAGCCATGTGTGAAATGGCAGCCCTATGCCGGTTTACTCCATGACGGATCAAAAACGTCTTCAAAACGGTTAAAAAGGGTAATGTGAAATTCCTCATTGTTTACCCAGGAAATCTGTAGCTGTGTGGCAATTGTTGGAAGTGGCAGCAGGAGCAGCACGGCATGACGTGAAGTAAAGAAACAAAAAAGAAGAAGACGAAGCAAATGTGTGGACTGTAATTGGACTAGAATCATTTCTGCACAGTGAATACTGGTGGGATGCAGCCTCCGGGTGGTGGCTGGAGATTTCCTGGGATTGCCACTGACCTCTAGGGGGAAGAAATTGGTTCGCCTGGAGAAAATGGCTGCTTTGGAAAGCAGAATCTAACTCCATGGCATTATCAGCCACTGCAGTGCTCCCCTTCCCCACCCCTTCAACCCTTCCCTCCTCAGCCTCTACCACAAAATCTCCACATATTTCTCAAAGCAGAGCTGGCAACTCTGTCTACCATGGAGTCTGTGCCCAAATACCAGATTGTCCTGTGTCACTGGCGACACAATCATATCACTTCCAGTATTGGCCAGAAGTGTTGCATCACCAGTGACGGGCTAGACCTCTCAGGGACTTTAGGGCCTGAACTGTCTGGCAACCGATCACACAACAGCTCCTTGGCCGAGATTTTTCCTCGGGTTATGGGATTGCCAGACAGTTCAGGCCCTAAAGTCCCTGAGACGATGTTTCTGAAATGTAGTATCCTATTCTGTGGAAATACTGAAGAGTTAGACACAGGGGGGGGGGGCTCTATTGCCTTTAAGGGCCAAAGGATATAAGCGATAACAGCATGAATAAATAGTAAATTAAGAAAGCTAAATTTACTCGCACGCTGACATTTTGATATATGCATACATGCAAAACAAAAAAAAATTGCTCGCACAAGAAACTCTTAATTCGGGGAAGAGAACCAGATAAGGCTTTGCCAATTTCTTCCCCTGCTATCTCTGCCACCTGGCACGGCCTAGTTTGTCTTCATAACGCTCCTGCCTCCAGCTTGTCTTTATTGCTGGCATGGTTAAGGGCAGGAACAGAACCAGAGAGCTGCCGACAAAAGATTAAGTTTCTTTTTCATGCACTAAAGTTTCCAAAGTCATTAAAAAATGTTACACAACTTTGACGTTCACAAGGCAGCTAATGTGTCCCTCGTTGAAGAAAATTATTTAGGCCATCTCTTAGTGCAGGCTGGGGCGACCTGTGAAACACCAAACCAAACTGAGGCCGACCGCCGTGAGACCACAGAGATAAGGTCACAACGGCCAACTTCAAGAACTCCTTTATTAAAGAAGGTGTCACTCGTCCCTATGAAGAACGATAAAGTAATAGCAAACTGTGCTTTGCTACAATGTGAACCATTGGGGAGAACCCCTCGGTTTCTGCACTGTATCCTCCAATAATGTTCATTTTACTTGTAGGTCAAGATTAGCATACTTACTCCAACCTCATGCTCTCAGGTTCATGCAGCAAAAGACCAGAGTGCTCAAAACAACATGTTTACTCAGGAGTCATTTTGTAGAAAAAGAGGTGCAGGAACTCACTAGCATAACTTATTTGCATATGCCACACCCCCTGACATCACCAGAAGTGTGTCAGAAGGCAACACCCACTGCTTAGGCTCCACTGGACTGTTTTGGATTACTAGCAATTTTTTTTTGGGGGGGGGAACATGCATATCTGTCCTACACAGAGGAGGGAGAGCTTGTACCTGAATAAAACGTGGTCTTAAAGGTGCCACTGGAGTGTTTTGGACTGGGGGGCTAGGGGGGGGGCTCTGCTTCTTGCTCTGACTGAGGGCTGCTGGGAGCAGGGGGCGGGGCTTGTTGCATGTGCCCGCCCCCTGGGCTTTTTACTGCCGGAGCTCCGCTCCTGTGTGCTCCTGCAGGAAATGACCCCTGTGTTTACTCACCAGGAAATATAAGGGTGTGAGCAACTGGTTTCAAAACAAGACTGTTGCAATGTGATGTATACAGAGTTGCCAGCCTCCCTATGGTGGCTGGGGATCTCCTAGGATTACCGCTGGTCTCCAGGCGATAGAGATAGAAAATGGCCGCTTTGGAAGGGGGACGCCAGGGCATTATACCCCATCAAGGTCCCTCCCCTCCCCAAACCCCACCCTTCTTAGGCTCCACTCCCCCAAATCTCCAGGTATTTCCCAACCTGGAGTTGGCAACCCTAAATGTATACAATAAATATACCACATCCTGGATGCGTAGTAGGGTCACCATCCTCCCAATGGGGGCAGGGTTCTCCTAATTTCGGGGCCCCCAATCTGCCCACCAGCCAGCTGGCCGGTGGAGGAGGGGCCCCCCTGGAAGAGCTCTGTGGCTCTGATGTGCCCAGAACAATGACATCATCAGAGATGATGCCATCGTGCCGGGCACATCGCGGGGGGACGCTCTAGCATTCGGCCAAAATCTCTGTGGTGATCATAGAGTTTTGGCCAAATACCAGAGCGTCCCCCACAACGTGCCTAGCATGATGAAGTCACTTCTGGGTGATGTCATTGCAGCACGTGTGCTACACATGTACGCCAGAAGATCCAGGAAAGAACCCTGGAGACCCCTGTCGGCAAAAGGTAGGGACCTGGCAACCCTAATGCATGGTTAGTTAATTCTGATTTTTCTGGAAAATCATAATTCGCCATTGTCCCTGACCTTGCAAGCTATGACTGGAGATTCCCCTACTACCCAGGAATAAACTAGAGTCTGGAATGCTGATATGATGGGAAAACACAAATTGTAAACTTGAGATTGCAGCTGTGATTCTGGGATATCTCCAAGCCAAACCCAGGAGGCTGAGGTCCCAAATCTCGGGTAAATCAAGCCAGTATCTGCAGAGCAAAGTGTACCAGCAGCAAGAATGTGCAACACAATGTACTGTTCCTGCAAGCGACTCCACTTCTTTTTTTCAGCCCTCAGTGATTACTTCCTAGTTAGGCCTTCAGATAAGAAGCCGGGTCTGCCTTGCCTTGTCTCACATCTGTAATCAGAACAGTTCAGCCACCATTCTCGTCACCTTTACCTAAATCAAATTCCTTTTAAATCCAAGTAATGGAAGTCTCCGGGGAACTTAAAAAAAATCTGAAGACGTATTCAGGCAGAAAGCGTAAGCAGTTTCAAACAAACCCGAGGGGCCTGAAAGGAAATGGGGGGCCTACCTTACAGTCCAGACAAAGTCTCTCACCCCCATAAGGGTTTCGCACATGAAACAGAGAAAGAACTCATGCTTTAAAAGAGCAGCTGTTCAAAAGGAGCCACGTAGACACTCATACACAGGGATTTTGCCATAATGCAGAGAACAGGTGAGGTCTTTATACCACTGAAGGGGTCTGCGGAACTAAACGGAGTGTCAGATAAGGGGGGGAAAGCACATTTTGCCACATCTCCTAAGGAGACGGTGATTCAGCCGAGAATGCTCAGTCTATGTTTCACCACTTAATTTGTTTCAGAGTAGCACCTGAAGCGGACTCCAACAATATAATGTTAAATCCCAGGGAATGAGAAGAAAAATATAAACACCATAGATGCATCCTGCTACCTCCCAGACAAATGAAATGATGATCAAGGGGGTAAAAAGTCCCTGCTGGATTGCCACACACACAAAAAAACACAACAACAAGCAAACAAAAAACATGAATCTGTGTGACCAGAAATCTTTAGAGGAAGGGCAAAATATAAGTAGGGTAGGTAATAAACAGATACTGGATTATGAATCCACGGTATCCCAAATATATATACCGTATTTTCCTGCGTATAAGACTACTTTTTAACCCAGGGAAATCTTCTCAGAAGTGGGGGGTCGTCTTATACGCCGGTACGCCAGAAGCATCAGCACAGCTCTATATTTTAACTGGAAAACTCTATATTTTAACTGGAAAAGTTGGGGGTCGTCTTATACGCCCAGTCGTCTTATACGCCGGAAAATACGGTAGTTCCCTTAAGTATTGGCCATTTCCAGCTCTCCCATTGGCTGTGCAGTGCACTCCATCAGCCATTGGCCCATCAACCGCCGCTCAAGAGAACTTGTGTGCCATTGGCTGGGTGCTGGGTCTGCTCCCCTCTCCCACCCACAGCCAGCTTGGCCACTTTCCTGTCAGAATAAACTGCAAAAACAGCTGTCTCTCCTACTTGGCTCTGACATGGCTGGTTGGCTGGCTACTGAAGTGGGCCAGTGGCCATCAAACCATTCTCTTCAACCTCCTGCTGTGCAGCTGACTTTCCCCTAGGGTTGCCAATCTCCAGGTGGGATTTGGAGATCTCCCACTGTTACAATTGATCTCCAGATGACAGAGTTCAGTTCCCCTGGAGAAAATGGCTGCTCTGGAGGGTAGACCTTATGGCATTATATCCTGCTGAGTCCTTCCCCTCCTCAAACACTGCCCTCCATAGGATCCACCCCCCAAATCTCCAGGTATTTCCCTACTAAGAGCTGGCAACCCTATTTCCCCCTCAGTGCCTGTTGTTAGGCAACCAAGTTTGGTTCTGTTAGTAAAAGGTGGGGGGAGGAGACCCTTTCCACGTATATTTTGGTCTTTGGGAGAAAACGGAGCCAGTCCTGACTGGGGTTGCCAGCTCCAGGTTGGGAAATTTTGTGGTGGAGTCTATGGAAGCCAGAGTTTGGGCAGGGGAGAGGCCTCAGCTGAACAGAATGCCATAGAGGCCACCCTCCAAAGCAGTTATTTTCTCCAGGGGGGGAGAGATCTGTTGTCTGGAGATCAGTTGTGATACCAAGCGATACCACAGCCATTGTGGCATAGCAGTTAGCGCTTCAGAGCAGGGGTTGCCAGACCCAGGTTCTTCCTATGGAAGCTTAGTGGGTGATTTTGGACCAGTCACAGACTTTCAGCCTAAACTACCTCACAGGCTTGTTGTGGGAGAGGAGAATAATGGAAACTGCTTTGGTCCCCCACTGCAGAGAAAAACTACTTTTTCTCCTGGTGAACCATTGTTGCCAATCTCCAGGTGAGGGCGGGAGATCACTCAGAATTACAACTGCTCTCCAGATGGGAGAGTTCAATTTTCCCTGGAGAAAATGATGGGCTCTGTGTCATTATACCCTGCTGAGATTGCCTCCCTATGACAACCAGTGTGATGTAGCAGTCAGGGCTTCAGAGCAGGATAGAGGCGGGGGGGGGATGGAAAGCTGAAGTCAGAGGGGTAGATAAAGGTAGGTTGATAGTTGGCTGGGAAGCAGATAGGGTTGCCAACTCCAGGTTGGGACATTCCTGGAGATTTGAGGGATAGAGCCTAGAAAGGGTGATGTTTGAGGAGGGGTGGGACCTCAGACAGGTACAATGCCATAGACTCCACCCTCCAGACCAGCCATTCCCTCCTGGGGAACCATTGTTGCCAATCTCCAGGTGAGGGCTGGAGATCACTCAGAATTACAACTGTTCTCCAGGAGGGAGAGGGGAGAAGATGGAAAGCTGAAGTCAGAAGGGCAGATAAAGGTAGGTTGATGGTTGGCTGGTGATGCCCCCTGGTGCTGTCCCCTGACGTTGCCCCCTGGTCCAAGGCTATTGGTCTCTGAATGTGGAAGTTCCCTTTAGTTGTAATGAATCTGTATGACTCCACCCCCTTTAAAACCATCTATGCTCACTGTCAGTGAATTCCACAATTTAATACTTCTTTTTGTCAGTCCTGAATCTATTGCCCATAAACTCCACTGGGTGTCCTCAGTTGTAGCATTATGCGAGGGCAAGTAATTCAAAAGCAGAGTTAGACCCTTATAAATGCCCTGAAGTCAATGGGCTGAAAAGAGTGTCAATTTGAGGAGAGTTACGGCGTATATCCACCTCACGAATCACCCCCCCCCCCAATTCTGTCATAACACCAAATGACGAAATGGCCACCATCCCTCCAAATGGATTCCAAACAAAATGATTGCATCAGTTCAACCTGAATGTTGTGCTAGTATCTCACCCTAGCTTTTCAATGCTATGGTGGAAACCTGATATTTTAATCACATTATTACTGTTTACATGCTGCACTGCCCTTCTATCTGTCACCAGCTGATGATTTATTTATTTTGTACCATGAAATTGTCACAATATATATAATTACTTCTTGTGTGGTGTAGCTAAATATGAAACAAAGCTTAATTTGAGGTCAGTTCCAAAGGAACTGATTGGTAATAGGTTGAAAACAAATAAAGGGAAGTACATCCTCAGTTAATCAAAGGATTATCTAAACTAATGCCACATGATCTGGCGATGGCCACTGCATTGGACAAATTCATGGAGGCAGGAGAATTGAGAGGTGTGCTGTCACCTCAAGCAAAATACAGACTCTCAACCCAGTTCCTGAATAGGACAAACATGGGTTCATAATAAAAGAATATGGCTACCAAGGAAATCAGAATTGAACCAATATGGCAGATGCGAGGGTCAGACAGAGTAAGTAAGTTGTCCAAGACTATTTTGTAAGTTGAAGGGGTCTGAATGCAGGTCTTCCTAAATTATCACCACTACAATACATAGGTAGGGTTGCCAGGTCCATTGGCCCATCGGGTGGGGGATGGGGATGAACCATAGAGTTTTGCCTCCCAAAACAGAGTGTTGCTTCCCAATGTCACCAATGTCCCTACGTTTCTTCCAAGTGAGGTAGGCACATTGCATTTATTTTTGGCTTCTTGCCTCTGTGTGTGTGTGTGTGTGTGGTAATTCCACCCCAGCAACCAACTTATACATGGGGTTACACGAGTATTATGTCATGAAACACAGTTTGAGTCTAGTGGCATCTTTACGCTAAACAAAGTTTAATTCTGAGTATAAGCTTTCATGTGCATTAAACTCTGTTGGTCTTAAAGGTGCCACTAGATTCAAACTTTGTTCTGTTGCTTCAAACCAATATGGCTACCCACCTAGTATACCATGACTAAGTGAAACCTAATCCCTGGATTCCCCAAGGAACTTCCCAGAGGGCACTTGGTGGAAACAGAGTGTTGAGCTAGCTGAACATTTGGCCTGATCCATCAGCACAGTTCTTATTCTTATGCTTTCCCGATGCTTAGGTGGATGAGGAATCGGGATAATGTATTCAGGGATCTTCATTTTGCATCGTATTTTGAGTCATAATGTGGCATTTGTGTGCTGTTTATCTGACTTAACAGATGGTAACAGTAGCGTTATTGGCAAACCAGTTTACTCCTTTCTTTTCAGCTGTGGGGAAACAAAACGGAGATGAAGGCTGACCTGGAAACCAGTCGCACATAGCTTGTGTTTCCAAAGCACAGATTGTAACTCATTACAATCTGTGCTTAGAAAACACAAGCTAACCTCGAAGTGATCTTCAAGACAATCCTTGGTTGATAGGTAGAGTTGCCATTGACATTTAGTTAAAAATCAAATGTAGGGCTCCTTCTCAAGGGAAATATCTCAAGAATGTTAAAGGAATCCAGGTAAGTTTGGCTCTGAATATTCCTCAGGTGAGTTCTTGGCATACCTGGTATACTTTTGCCTACAGTCATAGGCAGGGGTCCTTTCGTAGAAAAAGAGGTGCAGGAGCTCATTAGCATAACTCATTAGCATAACTTATTTGCATATGCCACACCCCCTGACATCACCGGAAGTGTGTCAGAAGGCAACACCCACCACTCAGGCTCCACTGGACTTTTTTGGATTGCCAGCTATTTGAGGGGGAGGAACGTGCAGATCTGTCCTTGCAGAGGAGGGAGAGCTTGTACCTGAATAAAACTTGGTCTTAAAGGTGCCACTGGACTGTTTTGGGCTGGGGGGCTCTGCAACTTACCTGGCTGCTTCTTGCTCTGACTGAGGGCTGCTGGGAGCAGGGGGTGGGGATTGCTGCATGTGCCCACCCCCTGGGCTCTTTACTGCCGGAGCTCCGCTCCTGTGCACTCCTGCAGGAAATGACCCCTGGTCATAGGTTCCCCTCTTTCCTGAGATGTTCCACAGATAGCCTTCCTAGGTTTATTCCTGTTGGAGGACTTCCTCGCAGGTGTTTAAAGATATACAGTAGAGCACAGATGGAGGCAAAGAAGTATTCCTGCAGAACACCAGCCCCACTAACCTCTCTCAGATTCAGAGCAAGTTTTGTTCAAAGGGTTTATTACAAACTGTTGCAGTCACTAATTTGTACATATTATCTTCCTGGTAAATTTCACTGGATTCCCCCCCCCCCAAAAAAAAAATTCTTCTGTGGCAATTTTAATGATGGTACTGCTTGGGGAGGAGATAAAAGGGTGGTGAGGAAAGAGGATTGCAGTTAAGTTTTATAGGGCTCATATTTAAGAATGCAATCAATAAAGGTGGCCCACTTGATCGGTCTAATGCTGCTCTTGTGGATGCTAAAGGGCTTTGGGTCACCTTTGTGGACTCCATTAAACAAGCTTTAGCCATGATTTATGACCCTGCAGGAAAGACGGAGAGGGAAGCAGACACCCTCCAGGTTGGGCTCCCTCATCAATATCTAAGGCCACGCCTCCTCTCGCTCCAGGCAGGGCTATGCAAATTTTTGAGCATGCCCAGTAGGACAGAGCGTGGGTGTCCCTCCAGACATGAAATAGCCTAAACCGCAACTAACTGCACACCACTCTCATGAATATTAAACTGGAAAAACAAACTTATTTAATGTTATCAGCAAACACCCAAGTAAAAACTCGATTGTAACATGAAAGACGTGTCATATAAACAAAATAATTTTCTTTAACGTTACCCCCAAAAACTTTCCAAACAGGCAGCCAGATCATTGAGGAACAAATTAAAGAGACGTGGGGCTAAAATACATCCCTGTTTAACCCCAATATTAATAATAATTTTTGGGGTTAGAGTACCCTCACTAGAGCCTCTAATTTGACAGGTTGTACTAGTATAAAGTTTCATAATCAAACATAACAATCTTACATCCATCCCCAGCTTCATTAGTTTCTTCCATAACAGCTCCCTAGACACAGAGTCAAAAGCACCCTTCAAATCAAGGAAAGTAGCAATTAACTTGCTTCCTTTACCCCCAAAAAAAGACCACCAGAAAAAAGCTTGGTTGCCAACAGGAAAAAACATAACTTTCCCCCACAAAAAAACAGCAGTGGGCAAATTGGATGCCTTCGCCCCACTGAAGAGAAGAAACCTTCAGGTAAGCAGGGGTCATTTGGGGGGGACGCGGGGGGACGCGGGGGGACGCGATCCCCCCGGGTGAGGTGCGGGAGGGCGGGGCCTGGAGCTCCCTGCTGGTGCCCGCTGGAGGTCGCTGCCGGCTGTGGGGAGAACACACTTCCGGTGATGTCAGGGGGTGTGGCATATGCTAATGAGTCATGCTAATGAGTCCCCCTAGCTCTTTTTCTACGAAATGACCCCTGCAGGTAAGTACAGTGTTTCGTTCTCCTTCAGTGGGGGAAGGCATCCACACATATTTATAAAATAAATGTAATAATATCTACTGACGACAGGGTTTCCAAGTTCCTCAGCAGTGGAGGGGGGGGGGCTTTCCTGGTAGCAGCAGGGAGACCTAGAAGTGATGTCATCACATCGGGGGACACTCTGGCATTCGGGCAAAAACTCAATGGTAAATTCGGCTTCTACCATACCATTTTTGCCCAAATACCAGAGTGTCGCCCCAGCGTGTCGGATGCTGTCACGTCACCTGGGCAGTGATGCAGGCATGTTGCTGCACACCGGATGGATCTCCCTCTTTTTCGGGGTAAGTTTCCCCCCACCGGCTAGCTGATTGGCGGTGGGGAGGCGGGGCTTGGCAAAAGGAGTCTGGCAACACTCACTGACAAAAGTGATATTTGTAGGATTAGATTTTTTTAAGAAAAGGAAGGCCCACATGTTTCTGTTCTGCACCGATTCACCAACCTTCACTGTCTATTGCTCATACATATACTTTCCCCCTCACACACGACACCCAAACCACACTATAGAACAGGGGTCACCAATCTTTCAGTCTTTTTTTTTAACAATAACATAGTCCTTCTTGTTTTAACAATAAAATAACAAGTTGAATGACTTACATTGTTTTACTTTACAACAAATCATATATTTGCCTACTGAGTTACATTGTTTTACTTTACAGCAAATCATATATTTGCCTTATACCTATACACTATAATGCAGATACTATGTAACTACTTGTGACTTCTTTTATGATAGAAAAGCCAAACCTGTACTACCCTCCAATAACCAATATAAAGTAGCACTAAACACTGTGCCCACAAGAAGAGGAAACTTTCTCAAAATTAAAGAAGATAGACAAAGACAAGAGCAAGATTCTATGAAATTCAAGAACTATTGTTATATCCAATTGTGGTATTGAGACCATTCATGTGAAATAAACTGTTTGAGAGACAAGTAATCAAGTACTGGGAACCATTTTTCTTAAAGACCTATGTCCAAATACTTATTAAAAAATCAACCCCCCACACACACATGGCCAAGTTTTCATTGTGTCCTAGAAACAGAACATGGAGATTCACCAGAAAAGGACTATCAGGCCCCGGTCACACGGGCCAGATCATTCTTTGGTCTCTGAGAGAGGAGAGTGTATCCAGCCATCAAAGGCATCAGCTGCCTTTTGGAAAGCAACAGGTAGCCTCAAGGTTGCCCCTGGGACATAAAGCCAGGCGTGTAATATCCAGAAGAAATATTGTGTTCAACAGCCTTGCCAACTGCATACAGAAAACATGTCCTGTCCATTTAATAGGAGTGTGGTGGCTAGGGTTGCCATTCCCCCAATGGGGGTCGGGCTTCCCCCAATTTCAGGGGGGGGGAATCCCTGCCCCTGAAGACCCCCACTGTGCCTGATGTGCCCGGCACATGGGGGGCACTCTAGCATTCAGCTAAAACCTCTATGGTGACCATACGTTTTTGACCAAATGCTAGAGCGCCTCCTGCACTGCCAGAAGATCCCAGGGAGCAGCAAGGAGCTCCCCCCCCCGCTGGCAGACGGTAAGCACCAAAGGGCCATCAAGTCGTGGTCAAGTTCTGGCGATCCTGTTGGGTTTTCAAGACAAGAGATGACCAGAAGCGGCTTGTCGTTGCCTGCCTCTGCATAACAGCCTTGGACTTCCTTGGTGGTCTCCTGCCCATGCTTAGCTTTCAAGATCTGGCGCATCCAGGTCAGGGCTTAACAGGACACGATTGCCCTCCAGGCTAGGAAATATCCAGCTGCCTATTTCTACACATTAAGCCTCATGAAAGGGACAAACCCCTGTCCCCAGGCCTGTTGACAATCCTACATGCCATCTAGACTGAGGAGGACCACCAGCCTGGTCGTAAGAACAAATGCACACTTCCATACTTTTTCAGGCTGCGCGGGGTTGCCGGATCGGGGCTGGGAAGCTCCTGGAGATCTGGTGATGGAGCCTGGGGAGGGCAGGGTTTGCAGAGCTTGAGGGCGTTCGGTCAGGGTATAATACCACGCAGCCCACACATGTCCCCCCCATCAGCCATTTTCTCTAAGGGAACTGTTCTCTGGAGATCTGTTAGGCGACACTAGTTGCACCCATATATTGCTAGATATTGCACTGTTGTAGCCCAAGGGTTGCCATTCCCCTAGTGGGGCTTGGGGACCCCCCAATTTGGGGGGGCAATCTACTGTGGCCCAGCTGGCCGGCGGGGAAGCCCCACCCCTGAGAAGCCCCCTCCCATCACTGCCGGCACTGGTGCAATAATGTCACCCAGGAGTGACATCATCACATTTATGAAACTGGGGGTGATGCTCTAGGTTTTGGGCAAAACTCTATGGTTTTGAGGGCCCAAACCCCCACAGAGTTTTGCCCAAAACCTAGACTGTCGCCCCTGACATTGGAAACATGATGACGCCACTTCTGGGTGATGTCATTGTGGTGCGTACACACAAAGTGTGCAAGTCAGAAGAACACAAGGAATGATTGGGAGTCCCTCCACCGGCAGCCAGGTAGGACCTGGAACCCTATGTAGCACTATAGCAATTACTGGATTTTCCTGGGAGAAGGAGAATGATTATCACATGGCAACAATTGTGCAATACCTGATGATGTATGGATGCAGCGGCAGATTAATACTGGAGAAAAATATACATGGCCTTTCATGTTAACTTTCCCCCCCTTAAGGTGACCTATTCCAACACTGAGTTTTTGCAGCCCCATGTTTTGAAGGTCAATGCTGTTATTCTCACTGAGCGGTTTGGATCAAAAGTCTACTAATGCCTGCTCTGAATGTTCAGGAGTGTGAGTTTGAGTTAAAAAAAAAAAAGGTTTCACCACGTCTCTACCTGTAAATGGTTGCCGGGATTGAATGTATTAGTCAACAAATTTGCTTTGTGAACTCTTTCACATGTTGGCCTGATACTCCTTCACTCACCCACTCAGGCAGGCAGGCAGGTAGATGATAGATAGATAGATAGATAGATAGATAGATAGATAGATAGATAGACAGACAGACAGACAGACAGACAGACAGACAGACAGACAGACAGAGTGTGTGTATGCATATATGTATGTATGTATGTGTGTGTGTGTGTATATATATAAGTGGGTGAGTGAAGGAATATCTATATGTGTATGTGTGTATGTGTGTGTTTTCAAGGCAACAGATGTTGAGAGGTAGTTTGCGTAGCAACCCCTGTCTTCCTGGGTGGTCTCCCATTCAAGTCCTAACCAGGGCCCACCCTGCATAGTTTCTGAGTTCTGCCAAGATCGAACTGGGCGATCCAGGTCGGGGCACCCATTTGTATACACAACTGCTGTTGAAAATTTCTGGACTCTCATCTTCAAAAATGGAAATGGGGATTTCTTAACATTTGTTGTTCAGTCGCACAGTCGAGCCCGACTCTTCGCGACCCCATGGACCAGATCACGCCAGGCCTTCCTGTCTTCCGCCGTCCTCTGAAGTTGGCTCAATTTCATGTCTGTTGCATCTATGACACTGTCTAACCATCTCATCCTTTGCCGTCCCCGTCGTCTTTGACCTTCAATCTTTCCCAGCATCAGGGTCTTCTCCAGTGAGTGCTCCCTTCTCATTGGGTGGCCAAAGTATTTGAGCTTCAGTTTCTCAACATACCACATTAGAAAGTGTGTCGGTTGCTTGGCTGGTTGATAGATTATTATTCGGACTGGTAACTTGAGTCCTGCCCTTTTATCCATGCAGGGACTCGTGACACTGTAATGATGTCCGGAATATCTGTTCTGCAAACTCTACTATCTGGTGAGTGTTCATAAAACCCAGGGCAACATTAGGGACAAAGGATGTTGTAAACCAGATCCCCACAGGTTCACCTTACAGGTATGCACAGAAATTATTTACATTTCTGAAACGACATAGTTATTTTCCGTGAATAAACTATTGCGGGAGGGGTGGCAGAAGAGACCTCTTTAGGGTTGCGGGGTCCTCTCTGACCACTGGCGGGGGATGGGCGTTGGAGCTGCCAGATCCAGGTTGGGAAACTCCTGGAGATTTGGGGATGGAGCCTGGGGAGGACAGGAACCTCAGTGGGGTACAATGCCACAGAGTCCACCTTTCAAAGCATCCATTTTCTGCAGGGGAACAGATCTCTGCTCTGGAGATGAGCTGAAATTCTGGGGGATCCCCTGGTCCCACCTGGAGGCTGGCATCCCTAGGGAAGGGCAATTGGCAATGCAATTCTATCAATGGTCCTCACAGCTGACAGACCCCCGCCTAAAACGGCCACAGGGACAGACTCTTGAGATTCGTACCGTTCCTGTGAGGAGGTGTGTTTCTTGATTAAGTAGAGAAGGTCTACATGATAGTCCTAAGATCCCTCCAGGTCAACTCAGTGGGGCATTTGACCTCACGCTTTGAATAGTAAATACCCACACCATAACACATACTGCTTTTGTAACCTCCCCTATATAGATCTATAAGTGTTCTAATGTGCAGTGTTCATTTGTATACATGAACATGAATGCCATTTTTTTTGGAGGGGGGCATTAAAAAAAATTCCATCAGTTGGGCATATGGTTGCCGACATCCAGGTAAGGCCTGCAGATATCCCGGAATTCCAACTGATTCCCACATTACAGAGATCGGTTCCCCTGAAGGAAATAGCTGCGTTGGAAGGTGGCGTTATAGCCCACCAAGGACCCGCCCATCTCCAAACCCCACCCTCCCTAGGCTCCACCCCCAGATCTCTAAGAATTCCCCAACCCAAAGTTAGCAACCCTAGTTGGACACTATCTTCTTCTTCTTCTTTTGTAGTCTTTTCGAAACTCTCTTTGCATCTCTCAAGATCCCTGGGTTATTTCGCTGAAGCCGGAGCTTCCAAATTCACACCCCTTAAGTGAGGCAAACCTACCACTGAGTTAATTGTGTGGCTCACTCAATTGGGGATGTTTTTTTAAAAAAAAAATCAATTGAATCCTCTCCTGAATCCTCGAGCAAAACAAAAGAAAGAACAGAGAGAAAGCAGCCATTTCAAAAATTACAACCGTCAATAATAGATTTCTATTAATCCCATCGCACCCACCCACCCTCTTAGCGATGATTCCAGCCTTCAGATACCCCAATATGATTTTTTTTCAAATTACCTACTTTTATACATTCAAGCAATTCAGCAGACTTTACAGGAGAATCGATAAGATTCTAATTGTTGTTGCTGCTGCTTTTGGCTGGGCCCAGCCGTTGATGGGAGGCAGCCGAGAGTCGCCATCCACCGCGGCGCTCTGCGGCTGTTCCGGGCCAGCCAGGTTTTGGGCTGCCTTTGCCGGGTGCACTGCAGCAGCAGGAGCTGCTGATGGCTGCCCTGCGCCGGGGAGCCTCGGCTCGGCTGGCTCGGGGGGGGGGGGGGTTGCCCCCGGGTGAAGAAGCAGCCAAGGGGAGCCGGAAAGCAGCAGCGGCCGCGGTGGCGGGTGAATGAGTGAAAGAGGCAGCGGCCGGTACGGGGAGGGTGCGGGAAGGCTGGCTGACCGACCACCAGCCAGCTGGGAGGTCTCCAGGCCCCCTGGGAGGTTGGCATCTGCACTCGCCTAGGGCGCAGAAACACCTCGAGCCGGCCCTGTGTGGAGGAGGAGTGGGGAATCAAACACAGTTCTCCAGATTAGAGTTCGCATCTCTTAACTACTATACCACAGTGGCTCTCTTTAGATTTATGTATAGATGGGCAAAGCCCACCCTCAGTTTGGAGTGAACTGGATCTTTCTGACTCACTGGAATACACTTAAATCTCCTCTGTGGGGAAATGATAGTTTAGGTGGACAGGGATGCCAGTCTCCAGGTGGGGCCTGGGGATCCCCTGGAATTACAGCTCATCTCCCGACTACAGAGATCAGCTCCCCGGGAGAAAACAGATGGTTTGGAGGGTGGACTCTGTTGGGGAAAATAGGCAAAAATACTTAAATCCTCAGAGTTTCCAATGGATCTTTGCTTCACTGGAGAGGAGACATTTCTTTCTATGAAAAAAAGCTTTATTTCTAAGGGAAGGGTTCACATGGAAAGCTACAAAACAAAAGAGATATCTAGACCTACATCTTTACATCCTTACGGCACAGAACACATGGTCACACAACAATGGAGCTTCTCCTTCTTCTTGACCCCTAGAAGGAAGTCACCTGAACACAGTAACCAATGATTGCTAGTCAACAGACTTAGATATTCCGGGGCTATCTTCCCATTGGCTCTGAGCCAAGTTTCCCTTCCAGGTCAGTCGAAACAATAGTACAGAAGGTAAAACAGATTAACCCTATAATGACTGGAATCTAGACCTTGCAAGTCACACATTTCTAACAGACTGCATGACATTATACCTCACTAAGGTCCCTGTCCTCCCCAGGCTCCATCCCCAAATCTCGGGAAGTTTCCCATCCTGAATCTGGCAACCCCCGCCCCCCCTGCTGGTGGCCGGGTGCAAAGTTAACCCTGCCTATGGACAGGCTGTTCTTCAGGGAGCTCTTTCCATTAGACTGATCTTCTCATTAAGGGGCTCTGATAAGTTTTCAAGAAGGCCCCACAGGTTTGATTTTTTAAAAAAGTTTGCATTCTGTATTTAAAGATTGTATCAACAAGATTAGTAAAAACCATCACAATGACTCTGCAGAGAGATGTTGGTGGCTCCATTTTCATACAGCTCAGTTCCAGCGTTCCCTCTAAGCTGAGTTACTGTGAGCTAGCTCACAGTTTTTTAGCCTCCAGCTCACACATTTTTGTCTCAGCTCAGGAAGGAGGGCTCCAGAGCAAACCAATTTATGCAGTAGCCAAATTGCTGGCTCACAACTTTCATGCCAGGAGCTCACAAAGTAGAATTTTTGCTCACAAGACTCCCCAGCTTAGAGGGAGCACTGCTCAGTTCCATTGCCATATGGGACAAATCTCTCTCTCTCTCTCTCCCCCCCCACCTCCCTCTCCACTGAGACTTTGAAATTTCCACCTGGGTTTCCTTAAGTGGTGGCCCTTCAAGTTTCAAGCCTTGGAATTACTTTCCACAAAATAGACCTGAAAAGGTTGATTCCCCCCCCCCGCCCCCAATCCTGGCTGTCTATTTCAATGAACATTTCTCTCTCATCAAAAGAGCAATTTTCAATGGGAAAATCGAAACCCACAGAAATTGGCCTATCTTGAAGTTCAAGCTACCACCAGAGAACCGAGAAATAAAATATAAGGGCGTATATAAACAATGCCAGAAACTCATCCTTCCAAACATGCATCTCCCCGGGAAAGAGAAAGAGGACTTTGAGAGAGCTCTGGGCAAAGCTCTCCAGCTCAAGAATAGCAGGTGAATTCACAGCCCTAATCCTAACTTTCAGAAGAAAAGCCCTTGGAAGTTTATCCCCCCGAGCTGTTTAAATGTCTTGACAGAGGTCTACTTTTATTGGTTTTCCTCTGTGTATGTGAAAAATGAACTTTTAGGATAAACTGCTGTGTGGGAGATAAGCTGCAGTAATGCATACATAGCAAATTCTTGAACATTTCAGTTTTGTTACGGTCAAAGCTGAATGACAATGGCTAACCAGCAGTTTTGGAGGGAAAGCTGCCTGTAGTGTGGTTACAGAGAGAGAACCTAATAACTTTTTTCCCCAAAACTTTTTTTTTTTTGGCTTGTAGTTTCTTTCTTGAGGAAAATCAGGAGGAGGAGGAAGAGGAGATTGGATTTATACCCCACCCTTCACTACCCAAAGGAGTCTCAGAGCAGTTTACAATCCCTTTCCCTTCCCCTCCCCACAATAGACACCCTGTGAGGTAGGTGGGGCTGTGAGAGCTCTCTTGAGAACTGCCGTTGAGTAGGGCTGCCAAATGCCCCCGGGGGGCGGATTCCCCCCCGCTTTCGAGCCCCGATTTCCGCCCCCGCGGAATCGGGGCCCGGGGAAACCCCCACCCCCGCCTGCACGTCACCCGGATGTGACGTCGCACGCTGGGGCAGGGCCACAACTCTATGTTTTCCCCTCAAATGGCTGTGGCCCTGCCCCAGCGTGTGACGTCACATCCGGGTGACGTAGATGTGCATGCACGCACGCACCGGGAGATGGCCAGGGATCCCCCGCCGAAGAGGTAAGAGAGATTTGGCAACCCTATCCTTGAGAGAACAGCTCTGAAAGAACTTGTGGCTGACCCAAGGTCACACCAGCAGCTGCATGTGGAGGAGTGGGAAATCATACCCCGTTCTCCCAGATTACAGTCTGCGCTCTTAACCACTACACCAAACTAGCTCTCTGAACTCCAAAATATCAAGCAATATCTGTCTGAGAGAGATTCCCGAATAGAGTTGCCAGTTCTGGTTTGGGAAGTCAGGGTTTGGGGAAGGGAAGAAGTCAGGGTTTGGGGAAGGGAAGGACTTCAATGCCATAGAGTTCACCTTCCCAAAAGGTCATTTTCTCCAGGTGAACTGGCCTCTGTTCCCTGGAAATCAGTTGTAATCGCAAGGCATCTCCAGCCACCGCCTGGTAATTGGCAGTCCTACTCATGAAGGTTGCACTGCGTGTCCAATGGCAGGATTTATATATAACTACAGTCCTGTTAACATATTACACTGAACGCACTTACAGCCTGCAAGTACATGTTTACACTGGTTTGTAAGAAAGAGCTAACAAGAGTTCACTTTGCAAATGAAATCGGCGATGGTAAAGGTAAAGGTTCCCTTGCTCGAAAGCCAGTCGAGTCCGACTCTAGGGTTGCGGTGCTCATCTCCGTTTCAAAGCCAAAGAGCCAGCGCTGTCCGAAGACATTTCCGTGATCATGTGGCCGGCATGACTAAACACCAAGGCGCATGGAACGCTGTTACCTTCCCACCGAAGTGGTCCCTATTTATCTACTTGCAATGTCTTGCTTTCGAACTGCTAGGTTGGCAGGAGCTGGAGCCAGAGATGGGAGCTCACTCCATCATGCGGCACATTCGGGTCTCGTACTGCTGAACTACCGACCTTCCACAGCCTGGTTTTCACGCTCACATTTGGCTGTGCACGCATTGAATGTAATTTGAGAATCACTCAATGCAAGTAAAAGGAATAGACAAGCGTACACTGTAGTCAGATTGTATGTGTGCTTACCGTAACTTGTGAACAGGATTTAGAACACTGAGGCAGGACATAATTCAACAGTCTGGAACTTCCAAAGCCCTGCAATTTCGACAGGAGAACTCAAGTATTTAACTGGGGGGGTCTCCAACTTTTCTGAGCCTGTGGGCACCTCTGGAATCCTTATACAACTACAAAATGGCTACCACAATCGGCGGAGCCATGCAGGCAGAAAAAGCCCAAATACAGAGGAGAGGAAGGGTAATATAAAAAAATACACTGAGAAAGAGGAATGAGAGAGAGTCAAAGCAGCCTTGTAGTAGAGAAGAGAAGAAGAAGAAGAGATTGGATTTATACCCCGCCCTTCATTACACAAAGATAAGAACATAAGAACATAAAAGACACCAATGTTGGATCAGGCCAAAGGCCCATCCAGTCCAACACTCTGTGTCACACAGTGGCCAGAAATATAGGGTTGCCAAATCGGGCCGGGGGGCGGGGAACCCCCCGCTTCCGC
>NW_015169818.1:390569-403897 GCF_001447785.1 Gekko japonicus | reverse complement strand
CCTATCTATACCTTGTGGCTAATAGCCACTGATGGACCTCTGCTCCATATGCTTATCTAATTCCCTTTTGAAGCCGTCCATGCTTGTAGCCGCCACCACTTCCTGTGGCAGTGAATTCCAAGTGTTAATCACTCTTTGGGTGAAGAAGTACTTCCTTTTATCCGTTCTAACCCGACCGCTCAGCAATTTCATGGAGTGCCCACGAGTTCTTGTACTGTGAGAAAGGGAGAAAAGAACCTCTTTCTCTACCTGCTCTTTCCCATGCATAATCTTATAAACCTCAATTGTGTCACCCCTCAGTCGTTTCTCCAAGCTAAAGAGCCCGAAGCGCTTTAACCTTTCCTCATAGGGAAAGTGTTCCAACCCTTTTATCATTCTCAGAGATGTCTCAGAGTGGCTTACAAACTCCTTTCCCTTCCCCTCCCCACGACAGACACCCTGTGAGGTAGGTGGGGCTGAGAGAGCTCTGACAGAAACTGCTCTTTTTCAAGAACAGCTCTTATCAGAACTACGGCTTGCCCAAGGCCATCCAGCCAGGTGCAAGTGGAGGAGTGGGGAATCAAACCCGGTTCTCCCGGATTAGAGTCCGCGCACTTAGCCACTACACCAAGCAGCCATGACTGAAACAACATTATTTTAATCTGCACAGCCAATCGGAAGCCCTGTTGGACAAGCGCCTCACTTGGCTCCACCCACTTTCAAAGAACAATTGTTGGGCGCAACGGGAATGGTGCGAGAGGGCACCATGTTGGGTTCCAGTGAAATTACTTGGGCTTCAAAATGTTTGCTTAGGCTACTTGTGCCAGAAACAGAGGAAGGAACGGGTCCCTACGGACATCAGAACATGTCATGCTGAATTAGATGCGTTCATCTATCGAGCTCAATTTTGCCTTCTCCAACCAGCAGCAGCTCTTCAGGGTTCCAATCAGGTGTGTTTCCCAGGTGGTCATTTACAGTGAATATGCCAGGGATTTCAGTTCCTGGGTGATCTTCTCAATGAGCAGTGATTCCCTGTCCGTGCATTGTCATTTTGTAGCACCGTTACCTCTTCCATAGATCAGTTCCCTCTAGGCTTTTTAAAAGTCAAAGCAGAAACTGCATTTTTTTTTTGTACAGAGTGCACACAGCTACAACAACCCTGTACGTGTCCCTGTGATGTGCGCACAAGCTTTGTTGTTGTTTTTTAGAGTCACATTTGCTGCACCTGAGTGGAAGAAGATCCTCAGGCCTGGGAATTTCACAGCGCGACTACAAAAAGAGGGTTCTGTTCAGAGTTACTTAATACCAGGGCTATTTTTGGGCAGGAACGGAGTTCCGGCTGGCTTCAGAGTTGGCCACAGCCAAAACCTCTGCATGCGTGGCTATAGAGGGAAAGCCTGGAGAGCGACCCCCCCGTGACTCCAAGGTGGGTGGGCCAGGGGGGTCCTGGAATGATCGGGGAGACATTTAAATGCCTCCCTATGCCTACCCTGGCCTGTCCAAAGGGCCAGCTTGCCTGGGCTCTCCGCAGCCGTGGGGTGCCTGGGCAAGCCAAGGGAAGGCATGGGGTGTGGCCTAATATGCTAATGAGCTGCACTTTCAGAGCTGTGACCTATTATGCTAATGAGTTCCTGCTGGGCTTTTTCTACAAAAAAAGTGCCCTGCTTAATACAATTTTGAACAGCCTGCTTTTTTCCTGTGTGTTTTTTTTAAATGCAATAATGTTCTATAGGAACTGCACGTTCTTTTCTTCTCGAATATGCTGCTGCTGCTGTTGTTTGCTGGTTGCACGTTTTGAAAAATAAATAAATCGACAAAAAGCTGCCTCTCACCAGTAAGCTTTTGAACATGGCATGGCAGGATGACAATTGGTAGAGGTGTCAGCTCCAGACAGGGCAATGCTTGGAGATTTTGAGGGTGAAGCCCGAGGAGGGTGTGGTTTTGGGAGGGGAGGGGCTTAGATGGGGCATAATGCTAGACAGTCCACCTCTCAAAGTGGCCATTTTCTCCAGGTGAAGTGATCCCTTTCACCTGGAGATCAGTTGAGATCCCAGGAGCTCTCCAGCCAACACTGGCAAGCACTAACTCCCAAGAAGCCTGCAGAGTGCTTCCCTTTAAAGCCAACACTGTTGAATGAACCTCTTGCCTCCCTGAATCCTAGACCGTTATTTATTCTACTTTTTTTTAACACTGTAAGTACGTGCCAGCAGATCATCAACACAACAGAGGCTGCGGAAGTGCCGTTTAGAGACCTGAGCTTTGTTTAGAAACCTGAGCTTCTTAACTCCAACACCCTGACCAACAGGAAGCAATAATAAACTCTATTTTTTTCCCCTGTCAAACAGGTTGACAGCTGCAATTTTGTCCTTAACGTTAAACGGTTACAAAGAGAATTTAAGAAATCCTCCAAGAACCGATCTCTGTCCCTTGTGGATGACTGACACTGAACAGGAACTGGACATTTGTATTGCATGTAGTACAACTCAGGCCTACAGGCCTTAAGAGTCACTAAGTTTCCAGCTATGATGAGAGATCCCACGCCACTCTGTTGTCCAGTGGGATAAGAACTAATTTAGAAATCACGCCCTGACCCAGATAGCCCAGGCAAACCCAATCTCACCAGATCGTGGAAGCTAAACAGGCCTGGGAGACCTCCTTGGAGTACCAGGGGCCAGAGGCAGGCTATCAATGCACTTCTCTGAACATCCTCCATGCCCCAGTAGGAGTCGCCAGAGGTCGTCACTACTTCCAGGCACAGGGGCATACACGCACACACAAATACACAAGCACACGCAAATGCAAACAAAATGAAAAATAATTTAAAATCAGTACTGGCATGACAATGTGACATCAGTTCCAGAGAAAACCCAGTACTTCCTTTTTTGGTGTTCGTCCTCTTTTGGTCTCTAAAACACACACACACACACACACACACACACAAACCCGACGAAAATGTCCTCTTTTGGGTTGGAAGTTTAGGAATATTCCTCGTGATTAGCAATGGTCACGGCTTAAATAGCTGGGGTTACACTTGAGCGGGGGTCAAACTTTTGTTGCTTACAGACAGCCTGCTAACCAAAAGCAACTTCTCACCCGCAATGATAAACTACTTAACAGTAACATGGACTCCGGTACCCAGGCCTGCAACAAACCAGGATGCTAAATTTGCTCTCATATAGATCCGAGCAATGCTATCCGTGGAACCAGAGGGACCTCACCGGCAACACGATGACATCACTTACAGCCCGACCAGAAGTGATGTCACTGAGCTGCTGATAGAGTTGCCAAGTCCATCTTCCACCCCCAGCGAGGGACTTTGGGGGGGGTTCCTGTGGGAGGCGGGGCATCCCCGACGTGATGATGCCATGTTGGGGACGTCCACGGCCCCCCCCCCGCCCGCCCGTGCACCGGATCTCCAGAAACGGCAGTTCCCTGCATTTAAAGGAGCCGGTGTTTCCCTTTTAAATGCAGGAGCTGATGTTTCCCCTTTAAGAGCAGCCGCGTTTCCCTTTTAAGAGCACGAAGCTGGCATTTCCCTGCAAGCTTGCGGAGATCCGGCTTGGGAGGAAACACGGGTTCCGCACACTTAAAGGGAGAGAGATGGGTGGCTGTGGGTGTTGGGTTAAAGCATCAGGGCAACGGCAATTGCCCTCCTAATCCCCTCCCCCATATTTTTCTGCAGCAGTGGGAGGAAGGGCCGACCTGAGGCAGGAGATCTTCTACCTGAAGTAGGAAAACGGCAAACCCCCACCCATTATTCCCACTGCTGCTTAAACTGGCCGATGGGAGAAAACCCCTGGGGAGAATGAGGGGGCGACTGGAGATGGAATCGACACCATGATGTAACTTCCTGATGTGACCTGGAAGTGATGTCCTCACGTCCAGGGGGCTCTCTAGCTTTTGAATGATTAAACCACAAAGCTGATTAACCCCTCCCCCCCTGGTTGAGTTCCCAGTGTCAGGCTGACAACTCTGTGTCACAGAGTCCGCCCTCCGAAGCTTCGACTCTCCCCAGGAGAAATCGATATCTGAGGTCTGGAGATCAGTCGTAATTCTGGGAGTGCTACCGGCCCGGTCTACACGATGGCAATCCGACTGTCAGCTGAGTGATCAAAAAAATGTCTCAGCAATGTTGTTCAGAAATATGTTCTACGGATGCAATATATTCCTGTTAAGGAGGAAGGGAGCCTCTTTACATTTGGGGGGGGGGATGAAAAATGCAGACCTCTTTGAATGACCGACTCTTTCTGTTAGATAATATGTTGCAATTTCCTCTGTGTGTATGTGTGTGTGTATATATGTAGATAGATAGATAGATAGATAGATAGATAGATAGATAGATAGATAGATAGATAGATAGATAGATAGATGATAGATAGATAGATTGATAGATGATAGATAGATAGATAGATAGATAGATAGATAGATAGATAGATAGATAGATAGATAGATAGATAGATAGATAGATAGATAGATGATAGACAGATAGACAGACAGACAGAGAGAGAGAGAGAGAGAGAGTCAGTCATGACACTAGGAACCACCATCTAGTATATGTGCAAAGGATTTTTTTAAAAAATCATAAAACCCCATAGAGATTTCTGACAACAGTTGCCTCAGACTCATGAATGTTGATTTGATTTGTTTCCTCTCTCAGCCGAAAAGATCTCTCCTCCAAAACACGACTATATCAGAAAGAATTCCCTGCCCTTGCATTTGAAATGGAGAGGAGATGACAAAAGGCAGAATTTCCTATTTATTGAGATTCTTTATTGTTTTATTGGATGACAATAAAAATAACATGTGGGAGGGAAATTTTATTTTAGAAACAGCCGCTTGCACTGGCGGAGATCAACTGCCAGGAAATAGTGTACAGTTTATACACACACACACACACACAATTTCTTTACCATCACTTTCCCCAAAAACTCTACCCCTCAATTCACAGATTTTAACTCACCTCTTCTTAGTGTGCTTGCAATACACAAATACACTACTGGAGAATGTGAGAACAGTCAGCAAAAGAAGAAGAAGAAGAAGAGATTGGATTTATACCCCACCCTTCACTACCCAAGGGAGTCTCAGAATGGCTTACAAACTCCTTTCCCTTCCCCTCCTTACAACAGACACCCTGTGAGGTGGGTGGGGCTGAGAGAGCTCTGACAGAAACTGCTCTTTTTCAAGAACAGCTGTGCCAGAACTATGGCTTTGCTCAAGGTCATCCAGCAGTTGCAAGTGGAGGAGTGGGGAATCAAACCCGGTTCTCCCAAATTAGAGACTGCACACTTAACCACTACACCAAGGATAACTTATACATTAGGTTATCCCTCTGCTAGGGTTGTCAGCTCTGGTTTGGGAAATACCTGGAGATTTTGGGGGTGGAGCTTGGGGAGGGTGGGGTTTGGGGAGGGGAGGGACCTCAGCAAAGTAGAATGTCATAGAGTCCACCCTCCAAAGCAGCCATTTTGTCCAGGTGAATAGATCCTGGTTGTCTAGAGAAATATTGTAACGGGGGAGATCTTCAGGGGCACCTGGAGGGTGGCAACCCTGTACCCTGCCTCCTTCTAGTGTTTACTCTTCATCTATCAGACCTGACCCTAATAATTAATTATTGTATGGTAGTAGGGGTAGTATAGCCAGGAGATCCGAAGATTGTCTGGCAGCCAGAAACTCTAGCTCTTTTTGCAGCGAGCCAGGTTCATTTTTTGGGCTGAGACTGGCCCAGGGTCACCCAGCTGGCTTCAAGTGGAGGAGTGGGGAATCCGCTGTTCTTAACCACTACCCCAAACTGGCTCAGACCTGACCCTGTGACTCCGGAAGACCAGTGCAATGTCAGTGCATCTCCCAGCCAGGTGGGTGGTAGACCTATCTGCAACAGAAACTCCCTTAATGGGGTTGTCAGAAGTTGGTTGCAACTTGATGGTATGCCTCCCCCCCGGGTGGAAGCATTAGACCTGTCTGATTCTTTCTTTCCCTAGCATGTATACCATTATCACAGGGGGTACTGGGGTTGGGAGCAGGAAGTATTTATTTATTTAAGCTTCTATACCACCACCACCCCGCAAGTAAGCTCAAGGTGGTGCACATCGAATTTGTATGAGTCTGTCTGTCTGTCTGTCTGTCTGTCTGTCTGTCTGTCTATCTATCTATCTATCTATCTATCTA
Source organism: Gekko japonicus (assembly GCF_001447785.1). Classification (NCBI taxonomy): domain Eukaryota; kingdom Metazoa; phylum Chordata; class Lepidosauria; order Squamata; family Gekkonidae; genus Gekko; species Gekko japonicus. The sequence goes on along the minus strand of NW_015169818.1, from coordinate 397,753 downwards.
TCTATCTATCTATCTTAAACAATCTAAAATCCTGATCCATAAAACCTAACACCTACATCTACAAGGTGCCACAATACAGTTTTATTTTTTTAAAAAATATATATTTATTAGTTTTTTATATTAAGTACATATACATTTATCATACATTTTCTATATTTTGAGTCCTTTATACATTATTTTTAATCCATAGTTTAACTTTTGACCATCTTTGAGCAACTACTTTCTCTTTAGTCCCACATACTTGTGCTTGTAACCAGTCTATTTCTACTACTTGTAACAATTTACACGCTATTTCTTCTCGGGAGGGTACTCTATCAGTCTTCCAGTGTTTTGCTAATAAAATCCTTGAGATTGTACAGATATGCAACAGAATATACTGTTCTCTACGTGTGTAATTATCACCTGATCTTATATTCAATGGATATATTTCCGGAGTTAAATCTACTTTTACATTCATAATTTCCTCAATTATATTTTGAACCATTTTCCAATACTTTTGCACTTCTTGGCATCTCCACCACATATGGTAGAAGGTACCCACATTAGACTTACATTTCCGACACATATTAGATAAATCCTTTTGACATTCTGAAATTCTATCTGGTAACCAGTACCATCTATGATGCATTTTATATACATTTTCTTTTTAAGATACTGCTCTTAGGATTTTCAATTTTTTCCATACATTATGCCATTCTGTCTGTCTGTCTGTCTGTCTGTCTGTCTGTCTGTCTGTCTTAAACAATCTAAAATCCTGATCCATAAAACCTAACACCTACATCTACATGGTGTCACAATACAATTTTCTGATCCCCCAATTTATACTAGCACAGGGGAGGAGGGAGTGAAAAGCAGTTAATAAGCTGGGCAGTTGTTAAAACTCTTTTTAAAACCATTGCTGTCCTCAACCATATGCTTGGCGGAGCATCTCTGCTTTGCAGGCTCTGTGGAATTGTACCAAGTCCCGCAGGGCCCTGATGTTAGTAGGCAGAGAGTCCCACCAAGTTGTAGCCAGGGCTGAGAAGGTCCTGGCTCTAGTTGAGGACAGCCAGATGCTCTTTGGGCCAGGGACTTGTGACTAGGTGTCAGTTTCCTGAGCATAATGCTCTCCGGGAGACATACCAGGAGAGGCGGTCCCATAGGTACATTGGTCCCTAACCGTTTAAGGCCTTAAAGGTCAGGACCAAAACCTTAAACCTGACTCGGTGCTCGGAGCCAGTGCAGTTGGCGAAGCACAGGTTGCATATGTGCACTTATCGGTGTCCCCGTAAGGACCTGAGCCACTGCATTCTGGGCATGCTGTAACATCAGCCCTACATAAGGTGAGTTACAGTAATCAAGCATCTGTTTACTCACCTCAGAAAACAGTAGGGTTGACATTCCCCCAATGGCGGCAGGGGTCTACCCGCTTTCAGGGGGGCCCAATCTGCCACCACTGAGCCAGCCGGTGGGGGGATCCCCACTTCCAAAGAGCCCCACCTGTGCCAACATGACAGGTGCAATGACATCACCCAGAGATGATGTCATCACTCAGGGCATGTTGAGGGGGAACACTTTAGTGTTTGAAGAAAAACTCTATGGTTACTCCTGCAGAAGCAAGGGGGTCTTTTCTGTCTTTTGCCGATCGTAACATCTGTTGTGTTTTTGCCATATATCAAAGGAATCACTGATCAGATGGGAAAACATATGAAAAAATACAACCTACAAACAGTATTCAGACCCACTAGGAAAATACAACAGATGCTACGATTGGCAAAAGACAGAAGAGACCCCCCTCACTTCTGCAGGAGTATACCACATAACATGGAGCTGTGGACAGGTTTACATCGGGACCACACAGTGTAGCATTCAGGCAAGAATAAAAGAACATGAAAGACACTGCAGACTTGGCCAACCTAAAAAATCAGCAGTGGCTGAACATAGCCTAACACAAACAGGACACAGTATTTTGTTCCAAGACACTGAAAAACTGGACAACACTTCCAATTACCATGTCAGATTACACAGGGAAGCCATTGAAATCCGTAAACATAAACACAATTTCAACAGGAAAGAAGAGAGTTTAAAAATAAATAGGGCATGGTTTCCGGTCCTGAAAAGCACAAAAGGCTCTACACCTTACAATAGCACAACAGATAAGATTAAAACCTCAATAAGAAAACAGGAAACCTCCTCAGGAAACAATCCACATACAAAAGAACCTCCTCAGGAAACAGGAAATCTCCTCAGGAAACAATCCATATACAAAAGAACCTCCTCAGGAAAGCTCCTCCATTAGCATGTTCACAGCCTGGGTAACTTGTACAAGATAATGACTCAGCCCTACCCCACCTTCCTGAGTAGATATAAATTAACAGCCTACCATTTTCTTCTCACCTTGACACAGAGAGCACTCCATCTTTCTGTGTTATACCTCTGAGGATGCCAGTCACTGCTACTGGGAAAACCTCAGGTCCTACAATGCCAAGACCATGGCCATACAACCCAGAAAAATCTGCAACAGCTAATGAACTCCGGCCGTGAAAGCATATTAAAAAGGAGAGTTAAACGTGGATTCCCTCCCACCATCCACACCAACCCATCCCACTGTAGGGTGGGGCCTGGAGACATCCTGGAATTACAATTGTTCCGTTCTCTGGAGAAAATGGCTGCTTTGGAGGGTGGATGCTATGGCATTACAGCACACTGACGTCCCACCCCTCCTCCAATCCCACCCTCTCTGGGGGCTCCACTGCCCCAAATCTCCGGGAATTTCCCCAACTGGAGCTGGCAACCCTGTAATGGACAACGATAACCCTTATAAAGAAAAAAATGTGATATGATGAAATGTCGATCACCTCGCAGTCCCCGCACTGCCTTGGAGTACTGTTCGGTGTGTCCTCGTAATGAAATGAAATCGTACGGGCGCTATGACTGCGGAATGGAATTCATTTCATTACTCCTCAAGGTTTTTATCCGACCCCTCCCTTTCATTCTTCCAGACGAGGCCTGGAGACAGAACAATCATCAGCCTGAACAGAATTCCTCATTTTTTATTCAGGCCCTAATTTTCTGTGTCACACAGCGAGACAGCCTGGTTTCCAAGGAAAGGATTTAGGAGAGGCAGCTAGCAGTCTAGGGACTCAATCCAGTGCCTAAGGCCTTTCTGTTTGGCCCCGATCTGACTCCCCTCTTGTATGTCACAGCCACTTTTGTCCCTGGAGCCAAGAGGTAGTACCTTTTCAAAAAATGTCAGCTGGTGTCAAGAGAGAGAGAGAGAGAGATTCCAACAGACTCTAAAGGCTTGCTTGTAAATACGAGCAAGCTGCAAAGCAAGCATTATTATCTTTTACGAATACACTGCTTTGCTTTTTAACGTCTCACTATACCGCTGGGAGAGCTGTTCACACAGTCCCCTTATTTTAAAACAAAATAATCTGAAACGTTCATGGGTACACGCCTAGAAGACACATCCTTCTTGAGAGTGACAACACGTGTTAATGGTTTTCGCAATGGCAGCAAAACTGTTTTTTTGGCTCAGTTTTGAAAACAAGCAAACAAAAAGAGATGGCCGAAAATTAATGGTTGGCTGCAGACAGGGATGCCAGCCTCCAGGTGGGACCTGGGGATCTCCAGGAATTACAGCTCATCTCCAGACTACACAGATCCGTTCCCCTGGAGATGATGGGTAGATTCTATGGCCTCCGAGAGTTGTACTATACGGAAGGCCGAGCGCCGAAGAATAGATTCTTTTGAACTATGGTGCTGGAGAAGACTCCAGGCCCCTTTAGAAGAGAAGAAGAAATTGTATTTATGCCCCGCCCTTCACTACCCGAAGGTGTCTCACAGCGGCTTACAAACTCCTTTCCCTTCCCCTCCCCACAACAGACACCCTGTGAGGTCGGTGGGACTGAGAGAACTCTGACAGAAACTGCTGTTTTTCAAGAACAGCTGTGCCAAAACTATGGCTTGCCCAAGGCCATCCAGCCAGGTGCAAGTGGAGGAATGGGGAATCAAACCCGGTTCTCCCAGATTAGAGTCCGCGCACTTAACCACAACACCAAACTGTCACTTAACCACTACACCAAATGGTGAGCTTTCGTATGCAAAGCACACTTTATCAAATATTTGATAAAGTGTGCTTTGCACACGAAAGCTCATACCTTGAATAAACCTTTGTTGGTCTTAAAGGTGCCGCTGGACTCTAAATTTGTTATATTATCACAGTTATCGTTATTAATAATAAAGTGTTGACAGAACACTAGTAGGGTTGCCACCTTCGGGTTGGGAAATACCTGGAGATTTTGGAGGTGGAGCCTGAGGATGACATGGTTTGGGGAGGGGAGGGACTTTGGCGGGGTAGAACGCCACAGAGTCCACCTTCCCACGCGGCCATTTTCTCCAGGTGAACGCTGTAGTCTGGAGGTCAGTTGTAATCAATGCTCCCTCTAAGGTGTGCAGTCTTGTGAGCAAAAATTCTACTTTGTGAGCTACAGGCATTAAAGCTTGTGAGCGAGCGATTTGGCTGCTGCATAAATCAGTTTGCTCTGGAGCCATCTTTCCTGAGCTAAGACAAAAACGTGTGAGCCAGAGGCTAAAAAACTGTGAGCTAGCTCATACTAACTCAGCTTAGAGGGAACAGTGGTTGTAATCCCAGGAAATCTCCAGCCACCATGTGGAGGTTCGTCACCCTACAGCACAGGGATGCAGCCAAAGTTGGGTTTCTGAGATTCTGGAATGATTGTGGTTATTGAGCACCTTAATTGTTTTATTGGTTTTTAAATTGTATATGTCGTTTTAATTGTATGAGAGTATTGATGTTTTATTGCAAGTCTTTCTTGCCTTTGTTAGCCGCCCTGAGCCCTACGGGGAAGGGCGGGGTACAAATTTAATAATAAATAAATAAATAAATAAAGTAGAGGAGTCTACCCAGGATCAGCTCACTACATTGTTTCTTTTGAGTCTGCCCCTGGCTGATTCCTTCAGCCCGTCGTCTTGTTCACTCTCAGAGCTTCCATCAGATGATACGCAGGAGTGAGGGAGGAAAGTTATCCGCAGCCAATGAGGCTTTGCATGAACGTGAAGCACGGCTGAATTGGCTGTGAGGCAGGGTGGTGGTGGGGGGGAAGGAACCATAACACTTTTCAAAAATAGAAAGCACATTCAGCAAAAAGATGTTGTGGAAATTAATTGTGTGACAGAACAGGGTTAGCGACCTCATTAAATCCCCCCCCCCAGTGGCAAACGGCTCTCTGAATTTCTCTCCCCACCCCCATTCTCCTCCAGTGGCCACCTGCGCCCTGTGATAGCACCGGCCTGTTGGTAACTCTAACAAACGCTTCCCCCCCCTCGGAATCCCAGCAGTCTACTGAGGCGGACGTGGGTCCCGGAGTTATTTAGAGCAGCTGTAGAACGCTGCGCTTTGTGATGTTGCCCTCATTTCCAATCCAACCCCCCGCCGGGGTGTGTGCTGCCTCTTACAAACATAAGTGCGCTAATAAATAATACATAAATGTTGAAATACACAGCACACACATAGGACGCCCATTGTGTGTGGGGTATAATGGCATGGACTTTTTTTTTGGGGGGGGGAATCAAAATATTTGGAAGCAGTAACCGAGAAAGGATTGGGACCCTGCTTACAAGAATTTTGATATGAAAAGCTTTTTTTTAAAAAAAATGGTATCACTATTATTAGCTATGCAGCATATTTTCTTGCTTTATAAAGGCTATTACTTTGTAGTTATACAGGCCATTTAAAATGTGCAAAGTGCTTTGTTACAATCCTTAGAGTAGCCATGTAAGATAGGTCGGTATTATTATTCACGTGGTTGGTTGAAGCCTTAGAAAGAACAATGTGCCTAAAACCATCTACGGTACAATCCTAAGTAGAGTTGCACCCTTCTAAGTCCACTGAAGTCAATGGGCTTGGAAGGTTGTGACCCTGCACAGGACTGCACTACTAGAGAGTTATGTGGAAGCAGGGCCGGCTCACCTGCTAGGCGAACTAGGCATTCGCCTAGAGCACGGGCTGGCCCTTAGGGCGCCAAACTGGAGCCCAGTGCCATGTGGGGGCAGCTGTGGAGGGGCCCCACCCCCCTCTCCAGCTCAGCACTGCCCCAACCCTCCGCTGGTACCGGCGACCTGGGTGGGTGAGCAGTGGGGGGGAAGCATAGTTTCGACGAGCTGCGCTGGGCATGTGCCGCTGCCACCAGCTAGGCATGCGCAGAGGCAGCAGCGAAGTGCCCAGAGCTGCTTGAAGGTGGTTGGCGGGAGCTCTGGGAGGCACTGTGGAGGAGGAGGAGGAGGCAGAGGCTCCCGCTGGGATTTCCCCCCACACGACTAGAACAGCCACCCTGCAAGTTGGGCTGGGCGGGGTCAAGAGCGGGAGGGGGTGGCGGTGGTGGGGGACTGGCCGGAGGGTTCTCGGGTTCCTCTCCAGTCCCCCGGCTTGTCACTTCCTGGTGGGCAGGCCACCAGCCGTCTAACCTGCAGGGGTTGCCGGCACCCTCAGCGGGCCGGGCGAGTGGGAAGCTGACCCGGGCAGGGGCGAGGCTAGCTTGTGGTACCTGGGGCCCCGCTTCCCGGGTGTGTTTCTGGGAGGTCTCCAGGCCCCACCGGGAGATTGGCATCGCCTGGGGGGCGCCACAAGCTGGTCTCACCTAGGGCGCAGAAACACCTCGGGCCGGCCCTGCCTATCGTTATAAGATACCCCCATTCCATTCCATGTTTCCAACAGTAAACCCTTCCTATGCCCATGCTGATCCACCATAGCCAGATGTGAGGCTTTCCCCGAGAAGGATTCTCAACTGTGTGTCATCCGCCCCACAACATATCTTGGGGGATTGGCCGGCCCTGCCTATCGTTATAAGATACCCCCATTCCATTCCATGTTTCCAACAGTAAACCCTTCCTATGCCCATGCTGATCCACCATAGCCAGATGTGAGGCTTTCCCCTCCATGATGCTTGAGGGCAGATTCAAAAGGATCCCCACTGAATATAGACTTTGTCGATGTGTTAATTGATGGGAACCGGACAATTACCGAAACTGTGGCAAAATTTTGGGTAGCATGCTACTGCATCCGAAATACACAATCAAACGTATAATAATAGTTGCCTAATAGTTTCTGTTTTATGTTCTTCTTTTACTTTATTACGCTCAACTGTATTTTTATAGAATTTTGTTTTACTGTCCTAAATTCA
>NW_015169818.1:390266-390405 GCF_001447785.1 Gekko japonicus | reverse complement strand
TAATAAATGACTGACTGACTGACTGATCCATCAGCATCCTGAAAGTAAACAACCAGGAGAAGGATTCTAAACTGTGTCCCCCACCCCAAATTTAGGCTAAGCGATTCACATGGCTGATCGCCTTCCTTTGCAGTTGAAG
>NW_015169818.1:387816-387979 GCF_001447785.1 Gekko japonicus | reverse complement strand
TTGGAAGGGGCCATAAAGGCCATCTTGTCCAACCCAGTGCAGGACCAGCCAAGATCAGGGGTGGCCAAACTTGCTTAACGTAACAGCCGCATAGAATAAATGTCAGATGTTTGAGAGCCACAAGACACGGACAAATACTACACGCACAGTCTTATTGAAAAAT